>NW_010544125.1:7337-32041 GCF_000687285.1 Phaethon lepturus | reverse complement strand
GGCTCTGTCGGCCATGGGGGAAGCTTCTGGCCGCCGCCGCCCCTGCAGCCCCCGAAACCTTGCCACACAAACCCAATACGATATATCAAGAAAGCCACAGTAAAATTGCATGTTTGGCACCGAGATAATCTGAGACAAAACAATTGGAAAGTGACATTCTTCAAAAGTTTCGCTGTGCTATCATTTTAATGTCAATATAACGAAGCAAACTGTACAGTGTCATATCATGCTGAGTGACAAGTCTGACATTCTGAGATATTCCAGTTTTCCAAAGCCGTACTTACAGGAGTGGGCAGAAACACTTTCATAAGTTCTTGAAGGAGTGCTTCTCGTTCTTGGAAGAACAGCCATCCAGTGCAGGCTATATCTTTCATTTATACTTTAAATGGTGGATGCAGTTCAAGGGTTTTTCTTGTTGGTTTTCGTGTCTCATTTTCAAAGCCAGATATCATTATAAACAGTTTGGGTTTCTTTTTTTTTTTTTAATTAAACATTGTGCATAAGTCAAAAGCTGGGGAAGAATAACCTTTAGCTAAATCTAACCAAAAACTAGATTCTAATGCTGTTACTAATCTTGATGAAAAAGTAGGGCTTGAGGGAAGTGCAAGAAGTCAGTGAATTTGTCCTCTTGGTCCAAAGCGGGATCAGCTTTCCTGACATATTTTTTGATGCATGTTTATTGAATCTCGGTCCCTAAATACTTCCACTGGGATGTCTGTGCATTCCAGAGGAGAGACTGACCCCTCAAGTGTCTCCCTTACATGCAGTGCAACAAACAGCGGTTATGATTGGCATAGCAATAACCTCATATCTTCATGAACCTCTTATTAATTCACAGAGCTGATCCTTTGGAGTTATACGAGATGCTCAGGAATGTAGGTTGCATTGCAATATTCCTAAATATAAACTATTTTCTGCCAGTCAGCATTATATATTCAAGCAAAGGAGGAAAGCCATGCTGAATGCCTGATTTGACTAGACATAAGCAGCTGAAGCTAGAAAGTTTTTCCACCTCTATTTGTGAACTACTCACCAAGGGAAAGACTATCTCAGCTTAAATGATTAAATAATTTTGGAATAATAAGTCTGAGAAATTTACAGGACATTGGAAAATGTCTCATGAACAACAAAAAAATTATCTTTATGAAAAAAAATCACTTCCCTTGCTATCTCTGTCACCCCACACCAAACAAAAAATAACAGGAGAGGCGCATTCATAAGTTGCTGTAAAACTTGAATAGCCTAGAGATGGATTAAAACTCCGTATAAAGAGTGCTTCATCTTCTGTAATCCATCTTGAGATGCAGCTGGGAAAGAAATGTTCTCTCTGAAGCCTTTGCGAAAATGGCAGGTTTCAAATAATCTGTAATTACCTAAAATGTCATGATCTAACACATGTGTTTTCTATGAATTTCAAAGCAAAGGGCAGACATCTCCACACAGGATGAACAAACAGGTATGGCCAAGAAAGGAATGCTATCTGCAAGATGTGCTTTAATTACGGTACTCTGTTATGAGAAAGTTTTCCACTGGGAGGATTTAACTTTTGATATTTTTAGCAATATCCTCAGCACTGAGGGCACACTTTTGCCTGTGAAAAGGAGCGAGTTTATTACCAGCAATGAGTTAGCAAATACAAAGACTTCTGCTACTACTGTTGTCACTCATTTGTTGTGTAAATGCTACAGAAACACATTTCTTTACAGAAGAGTTAGCAAAGCACAGGTTAATTTTTACTAAAATAACGGGGCAGTTACAGTTGGGGTGGGGTTTTTGTCTGTTTTTTGAAACTCCCTGTGTGCAAAGACTTTTCTGAACCTGTTACATTACATACAATAAATCACTATCTCATGGCCTTCATATAGGAACAAATAAATATCTACAAATACTGCACCTGATTATTTAAATTAGTAAAGCTTTTAACAGTCACCTACTGAAGTGTGCTAGAAACAACCAGCAGAAAAAAAAGGAGGGGGGGAAATGTTTCAAGTGAAGGGGGGATCCAGCAGCCCACACAGGTAGCTAAGAAGACTAAAGTCAAGGTGAGTTCGTGGCTTGAATTCAAATAGGATATAGTTTTGTGTTACTTACAAAAGTGGTCATTAGTATAGGATTATTTGCACTCTATATTTCGCTAACATATTTGTGAAATATATTACTTAAAAATGACTGAGGAGTGATACTTTTCATCTATCTGAAACACGAAAGGAGCTTTTCATATGGCAGAAGCAACTAGCATCCGTCAGGGCCATAGGTGCAGCACCAACTTGGAGGTTATCTAATGAATCATTGCTAATACTTTCTCCAAGGGTGTGTTAGCCTTGGAAGGTTTCATTGCAGAAATTGTTCTTTTTGTGAGGTACAGTGAGATCACAGCACCAGGTAACATAAATAATTGTACGTCAGGTTTGCATCTAGCCCTCTCATAATCCATGACTATTTGGACATTGAGGAAGCATCCATTTTATAACAATATATCAGCTCTTTTTCTGCAAACAAGTGTGTATTAAGCTCCCATTCTGTATTTGTTCAATTTGCTTGGCTTCAGACTGGAGTAAGGAACCTGTTATAAACCACCTGTAATAGCCGTCTGGTAAATAGCATAATTTGTTACGAAGCAGATAGAGGAAAAAGGGAGGTTTACGGTGGAGAGCTATATCAATAAGTGCTTTGGTTTCAATCACAAGTGCATCACTTTTTTTATTTCTTCACATAAGGCGATAATGAAGAATGATGACCTCACGTCTAGACCTAAGCTTTTAACTTTGTTGCAGCTCTGGGGGCTTTAATGTTTTTCAAAAAGCAATCAATCAAGTGCCAAAAACTGTCTGGCTAATTACCTCTGAGACTTTCTAAAACTCTCCATTCTTTCCTCACAGAAATGTAGTATTTACAAATTGTTTTGTAGAAGCACAAACGAGGTTATGCCCTATTCTCCTCTCCACCTTTCTTTGCTTCTGCTCTATACTTAGGGAAGTGCTAATGTTGTGAATCTCAGAATTTGACAGTGTTTCTTTTTATCTGAGATTATAATCACTGTTTTGACCTGAACATTTCTGGAAAACATATTTATCTCATGATACTTTCTTAACAAGAATATCCAAGTATCGGGAGTATCGGGAGGGAACCTAAGAAAGTGTAACTGATGAACACTGAGTCACCCAAAGACCTGGTGTCACCCAGATCCAGTGAGAGGAATAGCAAAAACATGGGGTTTTTTTGTTTTTTAACTCAATTTGAGATTTCTTTGAAGTATCTGTTAACCTAGAATTCAGAGGTATTTCAAACGGGACAACATATAAACAAGGTGGTGGGGGAAGAAAGGGGAGAAAAAGAGCTGGAAGGGACCTCTGGAGGTCTTGTAGTTCAACCTGCTCCTTCAAGGAGGGCAAACCTCAGTGCTAGGTCAGGGAGCTCGAGGCTTTCTTTGGAGTCTTGTAGTTCAACCTGCTCCTTCAAGGAGGACAAACCTCAGTGCTAGGTTAGGGAGCTCGAGGCTTTCTTTGGGCAATCTATTCCAATGCTCAATCACTGTCACCGTGAAGAGTTTTTTCCTTATGTCCCCCTCTAGCTGCTCAATAGCTATCTGCAATTGAGGCAGCATGGACTCTCTATGCAAAGATCTCAGTAAGAGGCCAAATACTTGGAGCAGTGTTCTTAAGGGTGAGCTACACAAGATGCTGCTTTACGTTTTGGTCCAGGTACTTGAACGTATTGGTCTTTTTTTCTAGTACCTTCAAGCACTTTTGCATCCCAAAGAGACAATTGAAACTGTCTGTCTTGACCAAAATGAAAACACATAATAAAAAAAATAGCTCTAAATATATGGGGCTAAGCTTCACTTAGCTCATTTTGGGAGCTAGTAATTTTTCTGTAAAACAACATTATATTTAGTGGAACAGATAAATGACAAGCCTAAAATTTCAGTCTTGAATTGGTGTTTACAGCTGCAATAGCTCCAGTTATGAGAAATTATTTGACCTGAAGGTGACTGTCGTCCAAGAGAGAGCACTGTCAAAAAGCTTTCATTTCATAGAAAGAATCTACCAAATTGGAAACAAAACTCAGATCAAAGCATACAAGGTAAGGCTCTGCAAGAAAACCCATCATTCTGTTGTGCTAGCTGGACAACAAGCAAGGACACCCTCGCAAGCACATAGAACTGAGTACAGAATCATATATTAAAGCAGTCAAAATATAATTTCCATATTACTGATAAGAAAAACTCTCCAAAATGTAAAGAAATCATTCCGGACTCAAAACCCTCACCCAAAAAGCAAAAATGCGGTATATAAACAAAAAAAAAAGGACTCAAGTTATTAGAGGTTTTGTGAATATTTGACACATACATGAAGAATGCTCCAAAACTGAGAAAAACAATCCAGTTTCTGAAAGGGAAACAGCCACTAACACAAGTACTTTAGAAGGAGTTGTCTCGGTATCAAAATGTGGCAGCACTGCATGTTTCGTGAGTAGAAGGTGCAGTGAGTGAAAGGGAAGACAATGCTCCAAATGGAAAGGTGACTGCAACTGATGTGCTTGAGTCCTCTCAAACCACAACCCAGTGTCTCCATAAGAATTATACTTTTTTTGTGTTCCGTACCCAGAAAGAAACTGCGTATGTGGAGCAAAAATTCAAGGCGTATATTAATCTTAAGCCACTAATATAACCACCCTCTATAGCCACCTTACAAAAGCATAGGTAAGGCAACGACTATGTAAACACTTTATAGTGTACCTATAGAAGGTCTTTATATAAACCATTAATGTGATAAAAGGTAAAAGACAGTCTCCACAGGATATTTAAAGTGACATCTGAGAACATTAAGAATTTCTGGCTCCTCCATTTCAAAACCCGGGATTCCAAACCTGTTGGACTTCTAGTTCTCTTCCAAACAGAAACATATTTTGAAAAGTCAGGATATTTTATAGAATTGCTCTAAGAAGCAATACTTAAATTTTTATACAGACACTAGCTGTTTCTTCCTGTTTATGAGTTTTAAATATTCAGCTGTTTGTCAAACTACTGGACTGTACAACTGCATCTACTTTTTTTTTAACCACAAAGATATTTACTGCACTAAGCTCTTAGAGCTGCATTTTTGTATAATCCTGCAAAGGCTGAACATTAAACAGATCATAGGGTAATTCAGATTGGAAGGGACCCAAGGAGGACACTTAGTCCAAACTCTTGCTTAGAATAATTAGTGTATACATTTTTGTCTCAGTCTAAATATTAGTGGGAAAATTTGGATATTTCTGCTTTATATTTTTCCAACCACAATATTGTACTATACAAACAGTTCTGAAATAAGAGAGGGATTAAAAAGAAACCCCTCAGCCTTCTCTTGTGTAATACATTTAATACATGTAATACTTTTTGTGACAGTGAAATTTAAAGCGATGAAAAGTTTGAAGTTTATCATTAATTTAAATACAATGAAGTAAACACACAGTATGTAATCATATGAGCTAGTTTTTTCCAGGTAAACTGAAGTATAACTCCAATGATCTTAAAACATCAACAAAACCAGGAAATTATTGCAACTGGCCTTTATAATAAGCACTAGTTAAGGTTGATGTATAAGTATAATGCTTTTCAGGAAAATCTAATAAATCCCAGAACAGTTACTCTGTAAAATCCATTTTTATGGAAATTAGGGCATGAATATTGCATCTATTACAGCAAGAGGGCTGTACAGGCAATTCTGACAGCCTCAATCAAAAGCAGTGTCCACTCCTGAAAGATAATGGTTTCTGAAGTTTTGAACACACAAAATAACAGGTGTTCCAGTTTCTGAAATGAATGCTTTAATATTAAAATATGAAAATCTTCATAATTTGCACAGCTTGATGAACTTCTACAAGAGACATGCACCTGTTTTGATACAGAGGTTCAAAGACTGAATAAATTGTTGTGGATGTAGTTTAATATTTTGGGAATCAGTAATGGGCTAAGAGTTATAGTTTGAATTAAATTTCTGACAGGTAGCATCCCGAGACTAACCAAGACTTTGGATATATATGGGTGTATTAGATATAAGTTATAATGAGTCCTAATTTTAATTCTACAGTTAAATTGAAAAATCCCCATTATTGTTTTTAGAAGAGGTTAGCAAACTGGAATTACTTCTGATTTACACAGCCCAAGGATGGAAAGCTCATTCTGTCTTCTATTTACAATTCTTTAACTTTCATGGATATGAAAAGCAAAAGACAGAGTATCCCCCCGAGAGCTGACAGATGATTGTGAGAATAACCTGTCATTCCTAATCTCTGTTTTAAAGTGTTTCTTGAATGCTTCAGGTCCTTTTTCCTGGGAATGCTCTTCAAGTTTTCATCTCTAAAAGATGATAGAAAGCTATTAATATGACTTTGTGCTTGTCTGAGTTCCCCAAGGACAAGCTTTCAGTATTAGATATCCAAGATAGGCATCTATAATCCATTTTGCATCAACTAGGACTGCATTTGCACATTTGCAAGAGTTATAACCAGTAGCTAGCTTAATGCAGATGCCTAATTTCAAGTACTGCAGCAAATGCTTCTGGAAAACATCCCAGTTCTCAGAGAGTCACATAAACATGTGCTTAACCTTGGACATAACATTCCTCTGACAGCAATACAACTGGTGAATTGCTCATGTACTTTCTGGCGTCCGTTGTTTCAGAAACTTAGCAGCAGACCATGTGAATTAGGTAAATCTCGGTCTTGAGAATTGTCAATAATCCATTTTCGAATCACAGAGTTGTTTAGGTTGGAAAAGACCTTTAAGATCATCAAATCCAACCATTAACCTAGCATTGCCAAGTCCACTGCTAAACCACGTCCCTTAGCACCACATCAATTACATCTTTTAAATACCTCCAGGGATGGTGACTCCACCGCTTCCCTGGGCAGCCTGCTGCAGTGCTTGATGATCCTTTTGGTGAAGAAATTTTTCCTAATATTCAATCTAAACCTCCCCTGGCACAACTTGAGGCCATTTCCTCTCGTCCTATCGCTGGTTACTTGGGAGAAGAGACGGACCCCCACCATGCCACCACCTCCTTTCTCCAGGCTAAACACCCCCAGTTCCCTCAGCTGCTTTTCATCAGACTTGTGCTCCTCAATGTCCTTCTTGTAGTGGGGGGCCCAAAACTGAACACAGCATTCGAGGTGCGGCCTCACCAGTGCCGAGTACAGGGGAACGGTCACTTCACTAGTTGTGCTGGCCACACTATTTCTGATACAGGACAGGATGCTATTTGCTGCCTTGGCCACCTGGACACACTGCTGGCTCATGTTCAGCCGGCTGTCGACGAGCACCCTCAAGTCCTTTTCTGCTGGGCAGCTCTCCAGCTACTTCTTCTCCAAGCCTTAGCTACTAATACTTCGGTTGTAATTTCTATCAGTAATATGCTAGGTCTTCTTCAAGTAGGGTAAAGATGAGTAGAAAATACCCTGCAAGAAAGAATACTAGCAGACAGTACAACTTCCTTGGCAATCTGCTTGCTATTGTGTTAGTAGATATGCCAATAGAAACAAGCTTCTCCTATACTTTCAGCTAATGTTTTTGGTTGATGCCAGCTGCAGTTTAAGCTCAGCTTGCAACATGTTTTTTTCTTCTTCAAAAATTTTTCAATTCAGCCGTCTCACCCAAAACATTTCTTATTTACACAGTTGACTCAGGTGTCCTAGTCTCCCTGACATGGTAACAACATTTTTGTCTTATCCAATAAAGAAGTAGAATCATAAAACATAATGTGGAACTTTATTGAATCTTTGTAGAAGATCCTCATTTTTTGATTCAGAGAAGCTGACATGCTCTCTTTGCCTAGGTCTTGAAGCTTTTAATTCCCTTTGAGTCAATTCTCTAAGCCTTTTATTAGAATTCCTCTTCTGTACCTGCTTCTTTGAGGAAAAACATTTCCCTATAGAATAAGAAATTTCCAAATGAGAAGTGATATGAATCTCTGAGGAGCCAAGTGACTACCACGTGAAAAGAAGATAATGGGATATATTTTATCTGGATTGAGAAGCATCTGCCAAGTACATCTCAGAGGAGCTGTCTGTTAAGAAGAGTTTAGAATAGTTTGTTTACCCTGTTAAATATCAACAGAAACTCTACTTTTGCATTGATTTCTTCCATCTATATTCTCAGCTGGGAAAGCACAAAAAGATTTTAGAGAGAAATTAGAAAATATTATGGAGTGAGGCAGCAACTGGAGGAAAAATTAGGCTTGTATTGGTAAGAGTATCAAGTTCTTTGCTGTCCTGTTTCTATACTCTCCTGGTGTTTTTCCCACCCAGTGTTTATAATTGGAAAGAAGGATCAGGGTCTGGATACAAAGCCTGTTGCTACTACTAGGAATTCTTTTCTCAACAAGGTTGAAATCCAGCCTGTGAATACAGCTTTGTTCAAGAAGGGAAATAAAGACCTAGACTGCATTTGGGTTTTGAGGGGGGGGGGGTTATTTCTTTGTTTGGGATTTGTTTGTGGTGTGGGGCTTTTTTTTTTGGCTAGTAACATAGATTCTCAATTCCTCAAAAGTTTGAGCATCTATTAACTTGACAGATCAATCAAATTAGGCACATGCTTAACCATCTTGATAAGCTGAGGCTTTAGTTGATAGTAGGAACTCCTGGGGGCATGTGAAAAGAAATTAAAGCTGAGGCATTCCAAAGAGCAATATCCTGGTATTAGCATAATGTCTACATAGAAAATATTGATGAGAGCCTGGTAAAAGAAACTGGGCTTCTCACATTTTAATTTCTTCATTAAATTTTTAATTTATTTCAATTCAAAGGGTTTACCTGATTTTTTTTTTCAAGAACTTTTTGAAAAGTTCATAGAACAACTACAGAATTAAAACAGATTGGTGGGTGCTATAGCATAGATTATCTCAAAGATATTATTCTAGCATGAACAGCTTTTAAAGCTTAATCACCTAACCAGCACACATTCCTAATTGATCTCTCCCTCTAGGACTGCTACATTTTCTTGACCTTTTAATAACTGATGGCTTTAGAGGAAAGATTCAGATAGCTTCTTAAAAGTCAAAAGAAGATCTGAGGTGTATTTGCAAGATCCGAGGAAGATATACCTAAAGCAAGTCATGGCCTTGTGAAGTTCTGATTTCCTTGTTCTTCCCACATGTTGCAGTAACTCTTCCAAGGACAGAAGTTGGAGACTGGGATTGGCTGAATTGTTCTGCATTTGAGGAAGCTCATTTGGGAGACGTCGGTCACCTACTGCTCCCTCTATATGTGAGTATGGGTTGTTTAGTTTAAATACTTTTAAAGAGAAAATAAAATCTGTGTTTATTTCAAGTTCAGGTATCTATGGCTGTTAAACACACATGTAGGAACAAGTAGATGTTAAAGTCTTTTTCCTGTCCTGTCTCTTGTACTAAACCCTTTCAGACTGTTGAGTTTCAGATCTTTTCAAGAGTTTGTAAATTAAGGTTGTTTTTTCTTCTTCCTTTTGTTTTCTTTAATTAGCTTCATTCTCACACTCTGTATGTGTATTCTATATAGTATCTAGGTTTAACTCTAAATTTACACAGTATGGGTAATGTTTTTCTTTTTTTAAAGTTTTAGAAATGACTTCAGCAAAGTTGCTGTTGCTTCTGTAATGTGGCCCCTGAGTGGAGGTTAGGGCTGGATAACATCTGCACTGTCTACTTTATTCTTGTTTATGCACCCAAGGACGGCTGTTTCTTCTAGCAGCCAGTCATGCATGTAATTGTAGTTCCAACTGGTTGAAACCACTTGTTTGAGGGGTTGTAGTATTGACAAGCTTGTGTCCTGCTGTGTCGCAGGCAGATTTTTTTTCACCTTTCTTCGAAACATGAAAGCTCATGGACTGACATGGTGAAAATCCAGGCTGAGTTTCAACTAGGAAAAGATTTTCTGATGAGCTCAGTGATAATTATGCTGCTTCACTTCTGAAAGTTTGATCTGTGCCTTCTATATGTTGCATCTGCTTTCACTATTGCAGAAAGAGCAATTTATTTATAATTGCACTTCTTTTTTGCCTGGCATATGTTTGAGTAAGCGCACTTGCCAGAAAAACTGTATGAAATGTTCTTTTTTATAACGAAAGTAAACAAGAGGTGCATATTCTCCATGAGAGCAAATACCATTTTATAGAGTTGCAAGGCTGTGGATGTGGTGTGGAAGATCAGTACTTCGGAACGGAAGACCTGTTTGCTAGATATTCCTCAGGTGTTGGTTGTCCCAAATCTACCACCCTTGGCTGAAATCTGACAATTGATAAAAACAGAGGGAACAAGCCTACACTCTCGATTGGGTAGGCAACACTTTGTACTGCACTAGAGAGAATCTCCTGAAGTCTGGTGAGAAATTGTATGAATGAAGCGGTGAAGTGGCCCCAGAGATATTTTTTTGTGTACTATTGAAATAGATAACAAACCCCAAAAGATTTTGTTAGTAGCTTTAGCCAGCGATTATAATAGAAAGGTGTTTATTGGTTTCTGATGGGTTTTGATTAGACATAGGAAAGATTGCATTAAAATATAGAGAGTGTTTAAAAAGAAACCTGAAGAGGACAGTAAAGATCAGTCAGTTCTTGTGGCAAAAGCATTCCTTGAACTGTATAAGCGTCCTGAGGATGCTGAATAATAGAAAGTGTTATTTGGTATAATTAAAAAAAAAAATCTGGAGAGGCACAGTGCTTCATGTTTTTCAATTTTTTTTTTTTTAATATTACTATTGTAAGCTAAGATGAGTTTTACCTGTAACATAGAATAAAATGTTTAAGGATGGAGACGGGTCCATTCTGTCTTGTTTGACAGTAGTTCATACTGCACAGCTTCCTCTGTTTTAAACTTAAATCTTAACTCCTTAATTTTCCTATGATCAGTGCCAATGCATCCACTCTGAAAAGTGAACTTGAAAAAAACCTATTTACATAATATTTATGTTCAATTTTGAAAATGTATCTGGAAGAGTGAATGGAGAAATTATAGTCCAGGAGAGATGATAAATATAAAACAGTATTATAAAAGTTCAATGACTTCAAGAAGACATTGCTTAAAGGATCAAGGTCAAGAGGAAAACTAGCTTGAGTATAATGTTAATTATGTGATTCCTCTTGGAAGACTGTGGTTTTGTTTGTTTCACTATGATATTAGTACAATTTTACACAAGCTGGAGGTCAACAGTTATTCAGCTTGAACTAGAAGACAGGATATTAGAGTAATTTAACTGGAAGAAACTAAAGATATGAGACGTCTTTCAAAAGAATGAAAGTTTCATAATGAAAAATCTTGGGTTTACTACTGATTCCTGAAGAAAAACAAAATAAATTTTACAATAACCTAGAGATGATGGTAAATGTTAATAATGATCAGTGCCAATTTATTGCAAGAAGGACTAATGGGGAGGGCGGAAGAGGTTCAAAACCTTCCATATCAACTGCAGGATTAGAAAGAATAACAGTTATATGATGTGTTTCAGTTGGCTTGCCTGACAACTCAGTCACCAGCTTGGCATTGAAATCTATTATTGTGACTAATCTGAGCCAGAAGCAGCATTCAGAAGTTCAACAGTAACAACAAGGCCCAGTTTTACATTCAAGAAAATATAAGTACTGTGGGAGAAAGGCAAAAGGTACCCGTGGACGTATAGGAAGGATGACTGAAGCCATTCTGAACTGTCAAACAGGCAAACAAAAAGGCTCTTAGGAGACAATAAACTCAGCTGCTTTGAAAATTAAAGTAAAACCCATGTAAAAATGAAAGCTCAATAAGTAAGCATAAAGCTACTGCTTGAGATGACTTGCGGACAACACTGAATACAGCAACACAGATTTACATTTCTAGCGCAGGGACATGCGGTCGTCATGGTGTATAGAAATGCGGCAGTTAGTGTGCTTAGCTACTACTGATGATTTATTTATCTGAAGTTTTACTTAATTCTGAGAATGTATTCAAAATGCTAACAATCATTTGATTGTTGGTTTTCAATTGTTTTCCTGTCTGTGCAAACACTGCATTTGTGCAGTGAGCTAACCTCTACTGCGGTGTGGCAACTCGGTGCCATCCAGAGTGTTCCTGAACCTGTCTGCTGATCCATGAGCAGAATGTCCAAGGCATTCTTGTCCATTATTCTTCTTTTGGTTATCCACAAAACTACATGCAAGAACAAATTTAACTGTGCTTTGTAGAAATGGTACTGGAACGAGATTCAGCTGACTTCTTAAAATGATGTCCTGCCTAACCAGGAAACAGCTACACGTGCAGTCATGCTTCTTCCACGTATTTCCCATGAAGATTGCACATTGCTGTGACACTAGCTGTACGCAATGAACTCATTCTGTGTTTGAAATACATTCACAATGCTGTAGTCATTTATTTTGACAACACAGCTATCAAAAAGCAACAGGCCATGTAAGTTCTTTGCTCCAAGGGCATTTGGGATTGAATATTTCACTTCCCCTCTGAAAATGGAGCTGACTAAAACACCTGAAAGGTGACAGTTTTATCAGTTTAAGTGAAGCAGCAGTTCTTGGAGTGCTGAGAGCTTCATAAGAAGTTTTAATGTTCTTGCTTTGATTTCACTGACAGGATGAAATCATCCCTTCGGAAACTGCTGAATACATGGAGTCAGTAAACATAATTCATTATTAAACCTTAAATCTGTACATTTTGTATGCTTGAAACCCAACAAGAAATACTATTCCATTTTTGTACCTCCACAAATCACTTTCACTGAACTACAGAACACTTCAAGGTGATTTAGAGAAAACAGTAGCTGACTTGACTAACTACTTAAGAGTTGGTTGTCTAATTATCCAAAAGCTTTTCAGCTTCCCGGAGAAGTTTAATAACTGCAAACCATCCTGTGGTTGTGACAAAATAAGGTAAAATCGAGACAGCGTTAGCCCTAGTCTGGCCCCATATTTGGCTCATCAGGCCAGTTAAACAGGAGCACAACATTTCTGTCTCTAGTATACAGCCCTTTGGTGTACATAATCACCTGGATGGCACTGGATTAAGAGATATGATTCAAATTCAGACTTCATGATGCAGAGTAAGATTCTAATCCCTTACAGATGCACTAGTTCTTTGGGGGATTTGTGTTATTGAGAAAAAAATGAGACATCCCCATCCAAAGTTGCCTGCTCAAGTCCCAGGTGGTAAGTGTTCTGTCCATGAAACTCTCACATAAATTCTTCTTCTACTCTTACACGACTGCTTTCAACCCCATTCAGTCTGCAAAGTTTCTGATAGTTGATATCTTAAGAAATAGGTAGATTCATCAATTATTTTGCTTGAAAAAAACCCGTTAACTTGATGAGGAGCCTTCAAAAATGAAGTTTAACTACTTCACAAGTTTTAAAAGCCAAATTTTTCCAAACCCATGTGTATAAAAGGCCTTAGGTATTAAAGAAATAGCAGTGGTTACACCAAAGCAGAGCTGTGTTTTCTCGTAACATCAAATAGCATCGCTAATTATTTCATTCGAAAAGTACTTTCTTTTGATGAGATTTTTCAGAACAAAAGTTTTCTTAAGTATAATAATTTGTATACATAATACATCTTAGGAGGAATGACAGATCACAAAGTGATGGAGGCATCAACTCATTATGCAGGAACAAATAGTGGGAGATGCTGAGATATGAAAAGGAATGGGAAATTACACCAGAAGAACAGTGGCCTGTATTCACTCTTTACTATACATAATTACTTCTGAGCACATCTGTGTATTGTGTGGTGTCCACTTCAATACTCTTCCTTCTTTAAAGACATGAAATCTCATCTTCCTTCCATTGAAGTCCAGGGCAAGACTCCTGCTAGTTCAGTGGGGGCAGAACAGAGCCCATGCTTCCCTCTTCCCTACGGAAAACGCACTGGGATTGTTTGCTGTATCTGCACTTCAAAAGCATTGTTCAGAAGATAGACTTTTCTCGTTTTGTCAAGTGAAAAGTTTTTGTGAGAGTTCAGCCATGGACTATATATAACCGAGGAAACTGTGTATGGAAAGATGATTTTGAATCACTAAAGCATTTTAATTCTTTATTTGAAGATGGACAAATGTTCATGACTTTTTATGAATTTATTTATAGCTCTGCTTTCTCTTCTGAGCTGACTGACCACTAGTCTGGTAAAGATTTGCAGCATTTTTCATGTCACAAAGAAGTAAATACTATGTCCTTTCAAATTTACCTCTTGGTAATGAAGAAACATTTATAGAGTTTTCAGCTTAGTTACTAAGTTCTCGTGTGAAGTTTTGTGGAAATCTGTGCTTTGGTTTGCATCTTTCACAAACAGACTTCCTCCATGAAGGCATGAACTGTCTCTCTTCCTTCAGACACCCTATGATCTTTTATGATTCAGCATCATTAAAAATATTTTTTAGGATTACAGAGTAACTAATTTGTGAAGATGAAAAAAATAAATAATTGCTTTCAGTAATCTTGCCTGTAATCAAAAAATCTGTTTTAGTAGTAGTGTTGATTAAATTCACTTAAAACAAAAGGCCAGATGCTCGAAGGATCCTAATACTGTTCACAGAGAAACTACTCATATATTGCAAGTAATAATTAGATAAAGAAAGTTTATATGTTCTACACTTCTGAAAGGTCATTAAGAGATAAGTAATACACAGGTAATAGGCAGAAACAGTTGACATATCACATCTTGACTCCTGGGGGGAATCAATGCATGGGGCTCTAGAAACAACACGCTATTTAGTTTGCATGACCACGGGACATAAATTCACAAAATGAGTATGACGAATTCCCACCTCTGTGCTACCAGAGTAAAGCTGGAATATCCCAGCTGACTGCGGAGGAACGGCTCTAAAGTGACAGCACAGGAGTGAAGAAGAGATTTTGGTTGGGTGACAGGAGTTTTTTGGCATACTGGAGCACCTAGAGAGGAAACACATCCAACGGAGTAAGGTGAGGAGGCTCTGGTCCTCACTTCCACCAGCTGAGGTCCAGCCACTGAGGGGTCAGGATCATCACCCCCAAAAGAGATTCCAGCAGGACCAGCATCCTGTAAAACCGACTATAACAAAAAGAGATACATGTATATACAGCATTGAGTTTTGGCAATATAGAGATTAATGGAGTTTAGCTCTCGGCTTCCATGAAAACAAATTTCAAGCACTTTGTTGTCACGGTATCTACACAGCTCTTATTCTGTCAGGACAGTATGAGGAGAGCACACTGGAAATTTCATCTTCTGAGCCGCACTGAAATAACCTGAACGGTGTGACAGCTCTGTATCCCAGCAGGACAAACTGCACGCTGGCTTCGGAGAAAGAGGACGTCGGGGAGCAGACCCCGAACTGCTCTGGGGATCCTCTCTCTCCTCAGACTCACTCAGAAACATAAGCAAACTTCAGCTGATATAAAAATTATTTTCTTTTGTGTGTGTTTATACAATCTAAGCAAAAATTGCCTTCAAGATGTCTGAGGTTGTAAATTATTCAGGGACTACAGTTAGTCTGTACTGATGTAGAGGATCCCCTTTGGGGCTGAAGACTGCCCTGTCTCCCTGACCAGCTGCCAGGTTAAATTTCAGACTTATGCCTAGAAAAAGTCATGTCCCAGTTCATTTTAAATCTGATCAGATGATAAAGGCAAAGAGTGCCCATTGCAGTGGGAAAAAGCCTCTGTCGTAGACCGAGTGTCCCTCCACATCCTTGTCGTGATGTACTGTCAGGCTGGGCAAGAATCAGGAAGGAAGCGGAACATAAAACAATCTCTGGCCCCAGGAGCCGGGAATCTGTCAAGAGCAGCCCATTTTGCAGGAATGGCCACCTGAAAGCTGAGCACCTTAACTCGCAGCAGTGCTTGTGGCCTTAAGCATGTAAGTATTTTTAGTGTAGATAGTGAATAAAAGTGTTATTGCAAATGGTAATGCCATAGCCTGAAGTACACATAGATCTTATTGTGTTCCAGTGCTCTATCTCTGCTCAGCAATAAATATGACTAGCCACTACAGCAATAATAATAATTGGGAAAAAAAAACCCCACATCACCGCAACACAACCCCTAAATAGAAAAATAACATATATTCTTCTTTTATTTAGACCTCTTAAACTCCAGGGAGAACGATTGTGAATAAGTGAAGACAGAATATCACCCCAGTCTCTGTGGGTGATTGCTTCCCACACTGACATATGTGCTTGGGTATTCAGAAGAAATTATATGCACTGAAAATATAACTCATTGTGTCAAAAAAAAAAAAGGTAAATTTGCATAAAAACATTAAAATTGTTCAGAGCCAAGTTATACCCTAGACCAGTAAGTATAACTCGTGCTGACATTCATCTCTAGCAGCAGGAACCTATAGTATTATTTCCATAGCTGTGTTTCACTAATGATTTTTATTAAAGTGGTATTTGCAAAGAAGTGCATATTTCATATCTAGGACTTTTATCAATTTACTGTATTCTATTTCTCTTAAGACTTTAAAAATCCTTTTGACATTTTCAACCATTTTACCTGGCTCTTTTCTTTAAGATTTGTGTGTCCTCCCCCCAAGTTTTGGCATGGGGTGACATGCATGGCAAAGACTGGAAGAGTGATGTTGGTCACGATGAAGCAGCTCAGCAGCATTGTTTTTTTCTTTCCTTTTTTCACCCCTTTCTATTGCACATGGTGCAACTTTTACCTACTGATCTTTGCCTTGGTCTTTGTACGCTTCAATAAACCCAAGACTTTCAACTTCCTGGGTTTTGGTGGATGACTCTGCAAATCATCCTAAATCCCTGGTGAGTTGTCTGGGGCTGGAAGATGCATGCTGTGCATGGTGTTCCTTAGCACTTTCGATCTCCTCTCTTATGACAGGTGTGAAGGAGGAAAAAAATTAAGTCAATGTGACAGTAAAGAGTAGAGAGGCACAGAAATGCAATGCTCAAGAGGATACTGGGAAGGACTGGGCTTTCCTGGGTCAGGCGGCTGGTAATAACATGCTTTGGATTTCCATCCAAGAGAGAAAAGATAGATTTGAATAAGGAAAGAAGTAATGCATTTGCGGAAGTGAAAGACTGCCACTGCAAACCCCCAGTACTAAATTACTTCCCATTGCGTTTTGTTCACATAAGTTTTTTCTAAGATAACCACTTTGGCTTATAAATGGCTTGATTTCCACCCGCCCCCCAGCTATATTTATATGGGGTACGTTGACTCTGATAAACTGATTTCATTTTAAATGAAGAAAAATCAGAAACTAGTTAACTTCAGCACGTTAACAGACAGCGTGAAGGGCTAAACCAGATGAAGGAAGAATGAATATGACTTCAAACCAGTAGGCACACATTTTCTTGATTATTACTAAAAGATCTTGTTTTTGTCCTAATTGAGCATCTGGCTTCCCCAAAGAAGTGCCAGATGAAGAAAATGATGGAGGGGAGTGAGTGTGATCCCTGCCACTTAACCACACAGAGCAGGTGCTCAGGCACTGTCACGTTATTCATGGTTTTTACTCCTACCAGCAGATTTTGTCGGTTGGCTTATTGTGTATATTTGGCGTATTTCCCATAGTTCTCCATCTTCTCCTCATGGTTAGAAGGATGTTTCCGGTAGGAGCAGTCTGTAAGAAAAAAAAGGGCAGCCTAAGAGATCTTTCAAAAGTCAACGGGTCTTCGAGATAACAGCTCGAGTGTCAGCAGAGCCCGCTCGTGACGGCGATTTTAACGGAGGAAAGGGGAAAAGGACGCTGCGCTTCTGTGACAGGTGTCAAATATATCAATGATGGCTAAAAACAAATCCGTTGTCTGATAACAGGAATGGGACAAGGCTGAGCAGATTACTTGCAATATCTTTATTTCCTTTATCTTCGCGGCAGTTTTATTTTCACAATGCAGGGATGGATGGAACTCTGAAGGAGAGAAAAAAAAGTCAAACCGACTCCCCATTTGCAGCTGAAAGCTAATCAACAGGCAGTCAGCAACAGCAGCGGTATTTATTAATATGAATCATGGGTTGGTGTGACACTGGGTTAAATTTATCGTGATGGAGTTAGAAATATTTTACTGAACGGAATTTTAAAACTGTAATTGCATGACAGAAAACAAATTTAATCGTGAGAAGCAGCAGCTCAAGAACCCTTTGCAGTTTCATACAGAGAAACTAGATAGAAGAGACTGTCAATTCGATCTTTATTCCGATAAGGATTTATAGTAGAACTAGCACTCCTGAGTGTTTCCTTCAATTAGCCAGATTTTCCAAAGTGTCCAGTACCTGGCTGAAATAAAAGTAGATTCTGCAAAGAACTTTAAAAGAAAGTGTTGAAATGTCTTTTCAACAACAAGATGTTCTCATGCCCTGTACCCTTTGTCGCCCCAACAAAAGTGGTGCCTGTGTTTGTGAGACAGAGAAATAGATTCAGCCCTTTCTTAATTTACGGAGTAATCCAGCTTTGGTTTTTCTTGCCAAACAACATAACTCTCTTTTCATTTTCGGTATTATGTAGACTAGATACCTTTAGTACTTAATGAAGAAGATAAAACTGTGTCGTGTGGGTGTCATCTATCAGGTTTCGAGTGGTGCTGCTGCTGTAAGCCAGACTACTCGGTACTGCTCGGCCCCTGTGACCCGAGCAGCAAAACAGCATCTCATTATTCTTCTTTAATTGCTCAATGAAGTCCATGGTCACTTTGCGCCATCAGAACAGCAGAGGGAAGCCAGGATGAAAAGGCAGCCCTGTATCTTGACGTTATAAAGTATGCAATACCTTTCCTTATCCAGCTGTACTTAAGTCCTATTTACACAACTCAGTTCACTGTTTAGATATATTTGAAAGCAGCAAAAGCTTCTGTTCCGTTCTTTCCAAACATGATAATCTTGTTTACATAAGCACCATTTGAATTTACAGAAAAATAAACCTCGAAAGAAGATTCGTAAAACTCTGTGTGTGCTGCCAATTCCAATGATGCCAAACTGTAATAATAAAATTTGGAATAACATTAAATGTAGAATGAATGCTGCTATTCTAATGCAAATTTGAAGCTGATTAGCATTACTAGTTTTAATAATATTAATATCAACAATGTCAGATGAAATAAAGTGATATTGTTATCTGCGTTCTTTGCAAAAGTTCCTTTATTTTTTATTGTAATTTTGTATAAATTCAGAATCTCTTCAGATTCCCTCATAGCAGAACACTTGGTTAGATCCTTTCTTTACTCTTGCATTATTTTTCAGTTCAATGTCTGATATAACTAGCTTGAGAAAGTGTAATAGTACTCTATAAATGCCTACATGGAAGAGGTTGGGTATGAAAGCTGTATAAATTAAAGGTAAGAATTTTATAATTAATGTACTTCTTGCTTTTTCTTAGCCGTCTTGTTTAAAGTAAATGTTTCAAAGCACTAAGAAGCAAGATGAACAATTTAGCTATGTTTCTGATAGATTCAGTATAAGCTTTTAAGAGACAACCTTTTTTACCAGGTAAGTACAACTTGAAAACATCTGCAGTTTTATCACCTTATATCAATTTTCTCATTATGCAGCAAACATTAGAAAAATGAACTTGATTTCAAATTCTGACGTATAAAAATGGTCAATGACTGACTTGACTGCCTTAATGCATTTATTGTAAAATAAACATTCTAAGTTATTTATAATTTTATCACATTTAGGAAGAAATTCATCACTGCATGAAGCAACAGAAAACGTCTGGGCTTCACCTTTTAGCTCTGAGTAACAAACTGTTTTAACTAGATTACTAATAATTATAAGTCATGACATGACCCTAAGAGTTTAAAGTCACTATTTAATTACATGTGGATTGTACCCACTAAACAGCATTATGACCTAGTTTATCATTGTTTCATTATTTATCCTCCAAGGATAATACAGAAAGAGCAGTGAAACACAACAGAGAAGTTTGTCTCATTTATGCTTTTATGTATCTTCCAGCCACCCCTGAAATTGCATTTTTTAATAGTGCGGCTCCTCTACTTTCTTCAAAGACAAAACTTGCCTATGTTCAAAATATAGTCAGTCAATATTGGCCTAAATGGGTAAAACTACATAAGTGTAGCTTAGTTAAATATTTTAAATTAAATATATTTAGGAAAGAGACTGGAAAATGGTGAAAGCAATAATCATTTTTATATTTGTATAAATGAAAAATGACAAAAAGCACTAAACAGCATATAAGTAAAGCAAATTAAGTAACTAGCATAGTCAACCAAGTGAATGAGTGATGATAGGTAGTGGAGTACCTAGTGGGTAACCCACTGAGAAAAAACTTTATTAATTCAGATTTCTAAGTATCTAGCTTGCTTTCTTAAGCAGAATGGAAAATTAGTTAAAAATTAAAACAGTCATGACATTTAACTCCATTCAAACTGTAAATGAATCAGACATTCTATGAAAAGAAAGAAGAGTAAAAAGCTCAATACTAAACAACCAAAAATGAAGCACAGAATTAATGTTTTTCAGCCTCTTGAGTATTTGCAGTGACACATCTCATCAGAGGTCTACCTTCTGTAGCTTGTCTTGGTCTCTATCTAACGGCTTAATCACAGAAAAATAATCTTTCTCTTTTCTTAGTTCTCTGCTTCATTTACTGATCATCTTCAACAAGGCAGGGTTGCAAAAGTAATTATCATGGAACTATAGATTTGAATGTTCTGGGGAAAATTTTCTGAGCAGGAAGGATACATTTTGCCTTGAAATTAAAATTCTCCCTTCACCATAGGCCCCAAAGCACTTAGTGGTCTTAGTCTTAAGTCTTAAGTCTTAAGTCCTAGTCTTAGTCTTAAGTCTTAAAGTCTTAGTTTTAACATGGTCTCTGATTTGTTTTCTTCTGCTGTCTTAAAATCCTTCATGTATTTAATGTAGTCTGTCTAATTACAGAGTCTTTTAGATAAAAGGCTGCTAAAGATACTGAAGAATGTTTGTGTGGCAGGTTGTTATTTCGTATGTAAACAGAATTTTACGTACTTTTATTCTTATATATATAGATATAAATTTATCATATTATAAAATATATGCTTGTTATAAAACATTTAACTCACAGTACATGCAATATTATATTATGCTTACTATAATGTAAAATTGCAACATAATATATACATATAAAACATAGTATATGATACTAAACATATTATGAAATTGGACTATCTACATGAACATGCAGAATCGTAGTTACAGTGCTCTTCCCCACAGTCTGGGGAGGCAAGGGAGTCCTTTTATCTCAATATAAACCATGTTGAAGGGTGAGACATGATCCTCGCTGTGCCTGTGGAAATATCTGTTTCCTTTTATCTCCTGGTACTTAACACAGACGCTTGACTTATAGATGCCGTTTAGGGTACATCAGGCTGCTCCCAGCTGCCTTCCTTCTGAGGGCTGGTCTTTGGCATCCAACCACACTGAGCTCTGCTTCTAGGAATGAACCGTCCCAGACTGGGTTTGAACCACTTTAATTAACCCTAGGAAGAAGAGAAAAGCTGTTCCGGAAAGCCAAATTGCCTGGGAAGCCACTTCTACGTACCTTAAAAAATTCCGGAGTAGGAAAGCCAAAATTGCTTACATTCTCAGTGTTAAGCATACACTTTTGTGAGGCTGATGGGAAACACCGATGGTCTGATCCTCACTACTATTCTGACCAGCCAGCCCATTACAGCCGGTAGAACTGTTCCACGTCAGCAAAGAAATACTTACTGTGAGTAAGTCGGGCAGAAAAAGCCCTTAGTGGCTTTGCTAAGAAACCTACTTAGAAAGTAGTTAGAGAGGGGCCAGGAAGAGTGTGCTACAAAAATCCCATCCTCCCAGCTAGAAATGTGCCAGATCCAGAGCTCAAAGGCCTGGAAATACTCTCATCACACATACTTAAAAAACATTCTGGATTTTTAACAAAACTTTAATTTATTTAGAACTATACACAAGACTAGATTCCCATACCATCATATGCAGGTATAGAAACAGAAATTAAAGGGGTAAATATTGAAACGTGTAGTTTTTAATTACTTATTAAGAGTATTTTATATGTTTGTATTTAATGTTGTTATTTTAGAATAAATTACCAAGAGAAAATGGACTAATGCTGCCATATGTGTTTGCTGAAGCAAACAGTGGAAATTCAAATCATTTAGGAAAACCATACATACGATCAGAACTTATCAAAAGTTACATATAAACAAGCAGGAGGAGATACTGAAAAGATGTTTCACATGTGTATATTTTGGGGGATTTCAGTTTGACCAGTGAGGATGAGAGTGGCTTTTAGGGTCTTTTTTTTTTCTGATTAAACCAGTTTTTGATCCCAAGTCACGTCTGTGAATAATCGGAGAGGAAAATGGCTTCCATCATACAAGTGATATTAGCTTAGTTTTTCTCGGTGAACAAGGAAAGCAGTGATTTAAACCTCGGTGGAAATGGCTTCTGTGCTGCATTAACCCCTGCCTAGCCTCCCGAAAAAAGGTGAATGGGACCTACTAGAGAGAGAGTGCTCCTTCTCTACCTATTTTGTGAGCTCTCTAGTGCTCCTCGGTGTTTTGTAGATTAAAAACCAGGAGACATACAGATTGTATACATAACTGAGTGGCAAGTTATGTATCATTAATAAATAGAGGGTATTTACCTCCCTGTAAATACTGCCCTGTATTTTTGTCATATAAAATACATGAGATACAAGGTTAGAAACATGCCTTTATGTCCTAACTAAAACCGCAGCGCTGCACCTGGTAGAAAATAGTGAGAAAATCAGAAAAGTGAGTTTTCCTCAAAATACCCTGAATAGTGTTCCCTGAGGTTGTCCACATATTTAGGAACTACTCCAGCCCTCAAGAGATTTTAGTTCAGAAGGATTTCTTTTTCTGAACCTAAAACCACAAGGATAGAGTCCGTTTTTTTGAAAATAAGCCTTGTTTCTTTAGAGGTATAGTTGGGTTTCCTTAAGAGATATTAACTCCTGTTTGGCTTAATATTGATAGGCAGTTTTCTAGGCATTCACTATCAGGTTGAGTGTTCAAAGTTTGAGAGGAAAAAACGGTAAGGTAGTACATCCCTTTGGTCACAGGGAAACCTTCTGGGAAAGCCTGAGAAATGAAAAACCATTGATCCTATTTCTCTGTGATTAACAGGCGCGTGAAGAGCTGCGGTTTGGAGCTGCATTTCAGACCGTTCGGGCAACCTTCTTCATTAAGGATGGACAGGTAGCCACAGGCTGAAGTTTTACTGAACATTTTCTGATGTTAGCCTGTAGACAAGGAGTTTATTTTTAAGTCACTGTCATCAATTGCGCTTTAATGACAAAGACAGCTAATTCTGATCTCATTTTTGCAATTACATTTGCATTTGCATTTACATTTGCATTTGCAAGGAAATGCAATTGCATTTCTTTCAGTGACGTGCCAGGAAAAATATAAGGCTGCTGCAGCACTTGCAAACAATCCCCAATGAACAATTCACTCAGTGAGTTCAGAGTCTGTTTCTCAACATGGAACCATCATGAGCAGTGTATAATTTCCTTGAACGTACTCATGATTAGACTGAGCTTCGGTGAGTTGTTTCTCTCTCTGGATTAACTGTCAGCAATTAACTGCATGCCTGATTCTTGATATTTAGTGTTTGAGGTGTGTTAATTTGTGGTGATGGGCTTTTACTGAATGCTGCGCTCTCTGCATGTCTCCAAAGGGATGGGTTGGATGACAGAAGGGAGAAAAGTTTATTGAACAAATATGGGACCTTGTGAAAAAATAAGATGTGGGTTTTTTTGGTTTGTTTTTTTTTTTTTCAGAAGAAAATGTATCCCTCTTAACTAGAGCAGAACCAGACATCTGTTATGCAAAATAAAGATTGTTTTCTATGAGAAACAAGGGAATGCTGACCGGGTGCTGAGGAGCCACCGGGGCAAAGACAGCAATCTGCCAGGCACGCACGGAGAGGTACACTAAGCTGGACAGACTCAATCTCTGGCAAAAAAAGAAGGTGGTATTTTACTTCTGTTTCTGCAAAACATTTTAAACATGACGTAAATTAACAGAAATATCTGAAATCTCTGTAAACCGAGGTGGGCTGCACTTCCATACCCATTTTTGTCTTATCAAAGCCAGCGCTGGCTCTAAGATTAATGAGAGTTTGTTCAATCCTCACACTAACATTTCCATTACTATTTTAGAAAAGTAAAAGTCAAGTTCTGCTGTGACAATATTTACTTTATACTAGTGTGTTTATGTTTAAATCATACATCTTCCTTTACATGTCCTTCTATGGTCAAGCTTTCTTCAGTCGTAACAGAAATAGTTATTAGAGTCATTACATTATGTTTTATTTACAGCACTAACATTTTAAAATTGTATACCAAAAATAATTTGGTCTTATCTTTCATTTGGCATTCACTTGAGTTCCCTTCAACTTATGTCCAGCTGAATTCTATCCTGGTAATACAGCTGATGTTTATCAGATACCATGAAACAAATGTGAGGTTTTAGAAGGCATGCTGCTGTTTATATAATTTCTTTTCACTCGCTGAAGATCACGTGTATTTATTTTCCTCCTTCTCTGATCCTACTCTGTTATTATTTTCCTCCTGTGTGAAAAACTCAGTAAAATTGCTGAAACATTTCAGAAGGAGAAACACTGAGGAACAAGAGTCACACTTTCCGAAGCGCCAGCTCTGTTGCAGAACGGTCGTGATCCCCATCGTGATCGGCTCCATAATTTTGCTGGGTGGGTGGGTGTGATGTTTTCCCTTTGTGTTCCCCGACTCACAGAAAGTGTGTGGGGA
>NW_010544125.1:0-7306 GCF_000687285.1 Phaethon lepturus | reverse complement strand
GATTTGGTGAGGAAAAAGAAAAGACTTTTTTTAGCCATTAAATGTACTGCAATTAAATGCGAGTTCTTCTGTAAGAAGTATGTCCTGAGCAGAGCAGAGGGTTAAGACCAGCCATGCACAAGACTCCAAGCATATACACTGGATTACAAACGTCTTCCGACGATAAATGTCGTGTAGCAGCAGCAGCCAGCGGTGCTGGGGAGTCCACGGGGAGAACGTTGTGTTCAATGTTCTCAGGCGGATATATGACCTCTTTTCTTAGGTCTTTCTTACCTCATTTAAACAATTTGTATTATGGCTTATCATAGTCAAATACCAGCAGACAATGCCATAATGTGGAACCCACCACTACCGGTGCGATTTGTCTGCCTGAAGAAGCTTCAGACTCCTAGAAAATGCGATCCAATAATATAATATTTTAATATAAGAATAATACGTAAACATGTATAATAATACATGATTCTGTATAAAAATCATGCAAGTTTTTTTCTAAATCTACTGCTTTAAAATTTTTTTTTATAGTATTATTGCATATATATAAATCTAGAAATAGGAAGAAGGTACAGAGGGATTTCATTAAAACTAGAGAGCCAAAAGAAAAAGTCTGTAAGATAAATCTCTATTACCCTGATTCAAGAAAAAAAATAGGATGGAGTATTTATAAATTCTTTACAGGCTCTAGATAATGGAGTTATTCTGCACAGAATAAGGGCTAAATGGAGAAAGGTGAAATGAGATGGAAGACAGTTTAATTGAATGTACGTCTGTCAAAATTCTTCCTCGAATTATTGATAAAAAATGACTGGTTAAACCTCTTAATTAATCAATTCTGTAAGAAAAAGCAGTGTGTCAGCCACAATCTCAGTTTTTATAGTACTTGATGGGTTTGCTTTAATTGTAAATTTATTGCCAAAATAAACTTGAAAGGTAGATGAACTGGAAAAAATCCATGTATAGCAAACTAGAGGTTACGACTGAAGTACCTCTAATGCACTTCTCTCTTTCTTGGGCATGTACAATACTCATTGAAGCAATAACAATCGCAGAAAGAAAATATAATCGATAAAATACCTTCAGATTGTATTAACATTAGGCAGTGGATCACGCATCTACTTGAAGAAAATTCATTGCCTTTGATGGAGTTACATCATAGGCAAGTTCAGTGCAATGTATTTAATTTCCACTGCGAGCATTGAACTGGGGAAGGGTGTTTAAGCTCGTAATTGGCACACCAATGTATGGAATGGAAGTAAATATGCTATTAATTAGGAGCTAAATATTGACACATAGCGAGATTAAATTATATCAAAACATTAAATGTAACTTGCTTAATGCACTGTTAAGTATCCAAATACTGTGTATATGGAATTGTAATTATATGCTTGGATTCTGAACTAATGATATGGCAAGAAAAAAATAAGATTTTTCCAAACACTTGGGGCTGACCTGTCTTTACCCCAACAGAAGTCGATGACAAAATAGAATTAACCAGCATTGCATTTTGTCCCAGCTATTACAAGTTGTCACACGGAACTGTTGCACTGCTGCTTACATCTGTAAACACGGGCTTTCCATTAGGATATGTGCTACTATACAAAGCTGTCACATTAAGAAAATCCTCAATTTACTTTTAAGTGTTGTACTTCGTTACAGGAGAAATCAGTGTCGCTGAGCCTCATCTGATATGGATTTAGCATTTGTCTTTTGATTGCTTTGTGTAATATAAAACTCTTGACAACAAAACCACCACAGATTTGGTAAAAGTAACTTTCTGTAACACCTACAGATGTTCCTCATCGGAAAAGAAACCTCTGAGAAAGGTAGAAAGGCAGATCGTAATTTTTCACACAAGATTCAGACCTTCACAAGAAGTGACATCAGAATTTGCAGCACCATAAGGACTTTGGAATGCTCAAAAGCATTGCTAGCAGAGACAATAGAAGGGGATACGAATTATTAGTGCATATCATTGGTTATCCTGTTTCACATCACGCTGCCGTGATTCTTCCTACTTGAGAGACATCAACTCTAACAGAATTTCCATCCCTACCTCAGTTTGATAAGATTCATTAAAAACTGAAAGATAGCAGTCTGGCTGCCTTAGAACCAAGAGACTGAAATAAGTTATTACCTGTGGATACAAGCAGGAGGAGGAACAGATTTTAAATGAAAATATTTTAATGTATAGAAAATTATATAGTGTTCGACGTGTGACTTGGGAATTTGTGGTTTTGTGGTGGGTTTTGGGTGTGGTGGTTTTTTTCCCTGGGAAACACGATTGAGATGTTTTAAAGGATTTTTTACAGGAGATAAAGGATGTCATGTGCTTTGGCTCTTACTCAGGGTATACTCTACTCACAGTAGCTGAAAAGTTATGCCATTAGGGCATATATATTTATAGGTTGGTAGTATAATCCCGTTAATAGTTTAAGTTCTGCCCATGTAGCTGAAGTAACAAAAAACCTTGTAATTTAAATATGTTTTATAGTGATAACCGTTATACTGGATATCAAAATAACATTACGTTAAAACTTATATATACTCTATTATCATAGTCACAGGTCTATGTAAATATCTGTGTTGAAATACCTTTTAATAACTGCTTTAAAATACTTCTACTTACAGACGATGATTGTGCATGTAAAATAAACAAATATGCATGCATGCATGTGAAGATGAAAATAATTAGGATAAATAAAATAACTTACAGAACAAAAGTATACATAAGATTACGGCTGGTCCATTAAAGCCTATGAATATCTGCCCATTGACTTCAATTAGCTTTGAATTAGGCACTTAAACAGCAGGAAGCAAATGGAATATTCTATTTGATTATCCTGGTCAATGAGCAATGAATGCATAAAAATAACCGTCCACAGACCTCAATGGAATCGGCCTCTCTAAACTCAGGTAAAGAAGGGCAACTTTTCACAGCGTTATTCTTACTTTCTTTTTCTGCCCAAAGCATTCTGGGTATTTCAAAGATAAAGAAGAACCAACTTCAATGTCTACAATGAATTTAGGTGCAGTTTCAAGGTTGCAGAAGAACAGGAGTCCACAACAGCACATCAAATTATTGAAGGTTTATTTTAAGGGGATATTTTTGATGGTTTCAAATCATTTTTCACTACAAAGCCAGGAAGATGTGCTACATGCTCATGAAGACAGCCAGCAGCCAGTTCAAATGGAAAGGAAGACATAGTGACTTCAAGCAAGTCCTGCAGGGAGTCACCACCACCTTCTGCAGTGGTTAACAGAAGTGGTGGGTGAGTGACCATCAGCGCTGCGGATGAGAGGAGACCCAAACAGAACCCAGCACAAATAATGTTTAATGAGCTGAGATAGACAATGTTTGGGTAATAAATGTATCAATTTACCAAATTTACTGAAGGTAGGTCAGTGGTTAATGGGCGAATTCAGAGGCCTGCCACGTCCTGCGGTCCCGCCACGAATCTCCTCCATTCTCTCCAGTGCCAGCCACAGCCACGGTGGTATCTCACACAGCTGCCCTGAGCGGACACTTTGCTGTGTTCGGGGCCAGCGGTTGATGCCAAGAGGTTAATTGCCCCAGATGCCTCCCTGCTGCTGCCTCTAGCCTCAGCGGTCGCTGCCCCAGAGCGGCCATCCGCAATAAGGCAGGAGCTCTCAGGCTGATGGAGATGACCTTCCTCCGGGCTTCTTATTTCATATTTCTTCTCAGACTAATTCTTTGCTTATTTCTCTGCCTCTTACCCTCTTCTGAAGTGGTTTGGTATTTATCCCTAACGTCACCAAGCAGTTTGGATATCCCTGCATCTGAAAAATATGACCAATTACTTTGTGACAGTTGCTGTAGGTAGATAGCAGGAGGGAAAATATTAATTACTGCAAGCAAACCATATTATTTGTCCTTTCTTAATCCAAATTTGATCCAAACTATACAATTTTCATCACAGTTTAAAGAGATGTGGTTTTGATGCCAGTTGGAAAGAGCAATATTGGAGGACCTCTCTGTTTTACATTTCTGAATATATCAGAAATGGCAAGCACTCTCAAGGAACATCTAAAACTAAATAAAATAAAAAAGAACGCTGGTTATCATTCACTAAAAAAATCAGTGTCCTATCTAATTTCACCAAAGGAAAAGTGTACGAAGCAGTGATTGAAATGCAAAAGAAATTTTCTTACTAAAATTGAAGATATCGTACAGTATTTTGGAACAATTGCAAGAACAAATGAGACACGGCATCTTGCTACATCTAGAATATTAATTACAAAACACTGAGAACTGGAAATTTTTAAATTAGATTATCCCTTAAAGACTGAGCATAGGAAATTACAAGATAATAAGCTTTGGGGTTTTGGGTTTTTTTTATTGTTCTTAATGTAAAAAGTGAATTGTAAATAAAAAGTGAATACAAAGTTAGGTGGTTGCTGGGGAAGAGGAGTGAAAAGACTCTTCAAAAGCTGAGAACGGTGAAACTAGCAGTCTGCCTCGGCGCGACAACGCCAAAAGAAAACAAATACAACCAAGCGCTTTTGACCTTACAAATTATGCAGGTAAGCACTCCCTACCCCTGCAATGGAAAACGCTTGAGCAAAGGGAGCAAGCAGGAGCTGTTACGGGCTGTGGTTAACCTCCGTGTTAACACTTGGGCTTCTCCAGCTACAGAAGTTGGAGGGCGTTTGAATCTTGCTTCTTTCAGCTACAACAGCCTGAGCAACTATGCAGAGTAAGAGATCCTCTAAGTGGAGAATGTGTAGTTGAAAAAGTGTAATGTCAACTTAGAAACACAGGCCATCAGGATGAAGAATAGTGACCAATATCCAGACCTGAACTAACACCTTCAGTGTCTGAGGAACGATAGGCTAGCCGGAGTAAAATATCATTGACGTATTTTACAATAACAATTTGCATCTTGATTAAATCCCGTAGTTTAGGTAGCCTGAAGTTTGCTCTGAGCTCTTATACTGGTACCTGGCAGCATCTTACCTGTGGATGGAGGAAAATTACTTGTACTGTCAATAGCTGTTTACCTATATTAAAATAATTAGCAATCAGAGTGTGCTCCACTGCTTTGCACGCAGGGAGTCTAATTAACTTTCTCCTTTGGATTTATACATCTAACAAATAAATGGAAAGACATCCCCTGTCCTCCATCACGGGAATGTGTCTGTATTTTGGAAAGGCAAATGCCAGTTCAGACAAGGACACGTATTATGCCAGAGATTTGTCATTGTATCTTTCCAGGGCATCATACCATTATGCTGCCTTATTCAAAACAGAGCATCACTCAACACGTTACACTGAGTGATGCGCCGCAATGACAACGTGTTAATCTCCATTAAAAATTTAAAAGACATACAGCTATTTTCATCTGGGGAAGCCGCTGCTGATTCATCTGTGGCCCTTCCCAGGTGAGGCGAAGTGGCAGCCCTATTTCCCAAGCTATTACAAATGACCAGAGAACCATCCTTCAGTTCAACTTCCAGCAGCAGATGCTGGAAAGTAAAATTGCTTCATAAAAGGATGAAGTCCACTGCTCTTTTTTGCTACTTAATATATTACTATAATGAAATAGCATGAGTTTCCTATTATTTGCAGATGATTGTCGGAGGTCGTACACTGGGCACCATTATGATCTCAGACATTATTTTACTCTGAAAATACATCAACATGCTTACGTCTTTCTGTGGGTGGCCAGCTTACAATTAATGCTGTAATATTTTGTGCTCATCTGCTTTGGGGAAGGCAGTGTCATCCTGCAGAGAGCAGAGCCAGGGTTACAAATGGGCACTGAAGGCTGAGAATAAGAAAATATAATCCGTGGCAATGATCATCTACATTGGCGATACCTCTTTGGAAGATATAGAAGAAAGAAGTACCCATAGTAATATAATTTCAACCAAGCTTTATTTTGAATGGCTGTGGGCATGGCCTGTTAATGATGTCACGTAGTGCCGCAAAGGCATTACAAGCTCGTAAGCTTGAGTGGGTTGCAAAGAAATGTTGCTTTCATCTGCCCCCGCAATGAATTGACTGCATTGCCTGGAACCTTGTTCCTCACACGGTTACTAAAACTTTGCTGATGTCATTGAAGTCATCCTCACATAGCCTTTGATAATGCTGCTTTTCACTGGGAAAATTAATCCACTCCTTATAAATTAATCTTAATAAAGGCAACATAAATGAAAGGAAGATAGGGAAGAGGATGATGAGAGAAAACTCAAGGAGGATGGTGTAGGTGCTCATGACGAAACTGGTAGAGTGACATTTATGTCTTTTATTGTTTATTTTTAAGACAGATGCAATTTAACTTTAGAAATGCAGACTCTTCTCATGCTTTTACGTTGGGCATGGCACATAAAAGATGGTGAGAACAGATCACAAGATCCATGCAAAGTTGGGAACTGTAAGGTAAGGCAAAAAAGGTAACGGCTAAGCCCCAAGGAAACAGGTAACCTGAAGGGACCTAGTCCATGAGGAATTATGGATTCTCTGACACAAAAAGCCAAGACCATGAGCAAATACAGAAAAAGGAGGGGCAAGAATAAAGACTGGAAACAAAAAAGCCCTAGGGGAAAAAAAAAAAAGGAAAAACCTTTATTATCTTAATTGGAAAAGCTTGTGAGAAATGAAAAATGTTACCATGAATAATGTCTGAAAACCATATAAATTGGTAAAAAAGCTTGGTGGGTGACACCAATTATATTGAAGAGATACCATTTTCTTATTCAGAAATAGAAGACAGCAAGCAAAACAGTGAATTTGTGTTACAGATCTGAGCACTCAGACATTCTCACACCGTTATAAATAGGCTGTTTAAATAGGGTAGTTTGTGGGACATGTAATTCCAGCTGACATGAGGAATTGTTGAAAAGTGAGAGGAAACCTGTCTGTGTGCTGCTTGTTAGAGTAACAGCTTGTGACTGCACTCAGAAACAATTTTCCTAAAGACCCAGTCTCCTTCTGTTACAAAAAGCACGACGATGGATTTTTGACTATGATAGGGAGTGCCATAGGTGATTACAAATAATGGTAAGCAAATAATAATCCACTGTCACAATAAATTAAAGTGTAAAGAATCTAAGAAAAAGTATGAAATAATACCTAATGCAGATGAGGCATAGCAAATATTTTTCAAACACCATTTTAGAAAGTATGAAAGAATAAATAAAAAAACCCCAGAGCATCCTAATTTGTTTTATAAAGCTTGTTTTTTAAAATCATAGACATTCTGTATTTTAACTTCGCATAGGACGATAGCGAGCCTATTCGGGGCTGCACCAACACTGAACGGTCACAAGCGGTGTTCCCCAGGGCTCG
>NW_010544124.1:36307-49001 GCF_000687285.1 Phaethon lepturus | reverse complement strand
GGTGAGTTATGCCGGTCTCACGGCAGCCTCTCGTTCCCTCAGTAATCCCCCCCTTCCCTCCTCCTGCCGCGGGGAGAGCCCCGCCGCGCCCGCTGAGGAGCTCAGCCCGCTCCGCTGAGGAAAACCCACCTTCTCCACCCCGGCGCCGTTTTTGAAACGCTCTGTGGAGTTTTACTTGGAAGTTTAGTCCTTCTGGTGCCCGTTAAGCCCTCTTCACCCTTTGCCGGTCCTCTAACCGCCGCTTCTCCAGGCAGCCGGGGCACGGCGGGGGGGGGGGGGGTCCGGGGGCTGCGGGAGGGAGGGGAGCCGACGCCTCGGCACCGCCGTCCTCGTTCTGCTCCTTCATCCTCCAGAAACAGCCTGCCCGGCAGCACCATCGCTTACCGCTTAATTTAACGCGTTTTATGACCCCGCAACCTTTTCTGCTTTCAAGATGTCACTGCTTAACTACAGCATAAAAGCTGCTGATCTGACCCGAGCAAAAATTTGTGAGGTGAGGTACTTCGTGGGATGCTGCTCCTGCCAGGTGTTGAGGTTTTGTTTTAAGGTTTCCCGTTCCTGTTACTTCGGGAAGGTGTTGACTTGCTCAGAAACGCAAGACCCAGACCTTTAAATCCGGCATCATACAGAGGAAAAGTGTTGCTCCTGCTTTCTTTTAAGCAGCTCAAATCTGTTGTTTAATCTCGAAGCCATTGGAGTGAATGAGACATCATGAATTCCAGTGTGGTTCCTTCATTCTTCGGAGTTTGACTATTTTTTTTGGCATAACCTTTTTATCTCTCTTTTTATCTAAATATTGCATGCCTGGATCAGTCCCTACTCCAGCAGAGTAAACTAGATCCTAACAGTGTTACAATCAGATCATGCCTGAAAAACATGGTAAAATTATTCTTCGTGTTGGTATGAGTCATGCCACCATGTTACGTGATTCCTTCCGTACGATTGTTAGCATTTGTTTTCTGATGGGGCAGGAGTAATCTTACACAGTTTGTTGAGCGTTTTTAGAACCCATTCTTTCACTATTTAATTGCTTTTTTTTTTTTTTGACTATTTAATTGCTTTTTTGTTTGGATTCCAGCCTTCATGGGACCTTGAAGTACATAATATTTTCCTGTTTTGGCAAAGCTCTTTAGAAAATCCACAGCATGCGTCAAAGAGCCTTCTATTTATCAAAAAAAAAAAGGAAATAAATCTATCCCTAAGTGATCAAAGGATTACACGTCTATCAGACTTTAATTATAGAAATTCGTTCCATATGCAGCTTTTTAAACTTGCTGCTCATCCATTAGATCACAATGGAGCTTTCAGGGTCTTATACACAGATGTATTTATGCGCTGAGTGTAACTGAAACCATCTTTAAAATTTTGTGGGAGAAGAAAGCCTGAGTACAAGGACCAAAGGAAGGGTTCATCCACTTCAGAATTTGGCATCTCAGCTACTCATTTGTTTTCAGAAATCAGAACTCTTGCAAATTAAATTTTCTATAAACAGTGTGATGTTTGTTTTGAAGAGGGATCTGTTTAGTTGTAGTATGCTTTGGCAGGTGCTACTTTACCAGCACTCAATAGGTTTCCTATGGCTTGACACTGCTCCCTGTTTCAAGTAAAGCTGCCTTAGTTGGATGTCAGTCTGCACTGCTGATTTTGCAAGGGATATACTGGGAATTGCAGGAACCAGGAGAGTAGGCACACACTTCAGTGTAGAGTCTTTGTACAAGTCATTGACTTAGGGCACTCTGGCTCATTTTGGCACTTACCTTGTTATCAATTTATTTAACAGGAAAAAAACACCTCTGGAGGGTGAGTTAGTCTAGCTGTGGTCTGGCTTACTTTCTAGGGGTGCCTTTTTCTCTTTGGTGGCTATGGAAGGAGTTTGTTAGCTTTTGGCACTAAACATGTTGGTTATGTTAGTGACCTTGTACTGCGTGGTATGAACTTCAGTTGTGATTCATATCCTTAGTCTGTCTGTCTATGAGGGAGAGGGAATTAGAACATAGGATGAAAAGTGTGATATAAATCCAAAGTAGTAGTATTACTGCAGTTGTCTCACTGACAATCCTCTTCCACATCTGCCTTAGGAATATCGGTTCCATCAATAGTGTTTATGATGTGGTGTCCCTATCTAATACTCTCCTTTAAATGGATAAAGTTTTCTGGATCCTAGCAGCTCAAAACTTTTATTTTCCCAGCCTGTGTACAGGCTCTGGTTCATTTGAGGATGTGGGTTGTGACTGGCAGATGTTTTAAATACGCAAAGTGCACTGAGAAAGGAAAGTTGTATGACGTATGATTTGAAATATGTGGCTTTAGGAAGATTGATACAAACAGATTAACTCTGCGGCCAGCTAATAGTAGATGTTCATAGCAGGGGTTTCCTTACACATGTGGCTATTCCAGGTACTGCAGCAGTATGTGCACCATATAGCTCCAGCTCCCAGCCAGTGACTCCTGACTGACAGACTGGACTGAGTCCAGCAGAGAGACACCAGGAGGCTTTGGAGGCTGAAGCACATATAGGAGTCACTGAAGGAGCTGAGTTTGCTTAGCCTTGAGAAGAGAAAGGTAAGGGCAGCTCTAACGGCAGTCCTCACCTGACTAATGGAAAGTTACTGAGAAGAGAGAGTGAAGCTTTTTGCAGAGGTGTACACCAAAGGGCAAAAGGAAATGGGCACAAAGTGTAGTAAGGAGAGTATAGGGAGAAAAATATAAGGAGAAAAATGAATATACGAATATAAGGAGAAAAAAAACCTTCACAGTGAGGGTAGTTAACCACTGGAACAAGTTGTGGAATCTCCATCCTTGGAGTGATGGAGATTTTTGATGAGTCCTTTCAAAACTCAGTTGACAAACTGCTCTGTTATACTGTGATAGAATTAGAGAAATGCCATTGCAAAGTTATCGTAATGACAAAAGTAACTGGAAAAGAAAAAGTACTCAAATTACATATCTGCAGGTCATATTCAAAATCACTGGCATGAGAGCTTCTTCTTCTTACCTGCAATCCATGGAAACAAAGTACACAGGCATTCCAGATTGGAGCATGGTGCCAAAACACGACTTCTCTTAGACTTAAAAAAAGTCAGCAGTGATTCGTTCTCAGGTGACGAACTGTGGCATGCTGGTGTGGTATTCATATCTCTTCAGACTGGCAAATCTTCACCAAGATGTTCACCAGAACAGTGGTTGTGATTGTCACTTTTCTTGTGGCATTTGATAGCTGCTTATTATTTCTCAGAGGCAGCACTTTGCCTTTTTCAGGGTGATGAATTATTTAGATACCTGAAAACCTTCCCTGGCTTCCTGTCTTCATTGCCTTTGTTGTTCAATTATTTTCACTTTTGGCAAGGACGTAGTTAATCTATTATCATAATTTTTTTAAATGAAATTAGTAATGTATCTTGTGCAACTGTTTTGATTCTCTTTTAATCTTTGTAACCAAGACACAGATTTTTAAATGATGATTTTATAAAAATACTTAATTATTGATAATACAGAATAAGTGCTTAACATTAGTTGTTAGTAATTACTGTATGTGATTAATTTGTTAGTCATAGGCAGAATTTTCGGCATAAAGATGATTCAATTCAAAGTATGACTCATATTTTAAGGACTCTTTCTTTTTTCTTGACTAGCGTTCAGAATAATAGAATAATTTAGAAAAATAGAATAAATACTTAAATTTAGTGCATATTCTCTTTTGTTTGAGAATTCCACAACTTTTCCAGTGAAAACTGGTTTGATACCTACATTTGACAACTGGTTTGATACCTACATTTGCACATATCATGACAATTTATTATACAGTATTAAATAAGATTATTAACATACTGAATAGTGAAAGGCATTGTAGCTGTCCAAAATATGTTTATATTCTGCTGATCATTTATTATACCACACTGCCCTTTAGTAGCATAGGGCGTTTGTACTATGCATCAATAAAAGTGATCTAGGCTGTATCATTAGTGAACTGACAGTGTAAGTGACTGGAGACAGATAATTAAATTAGACATTTATTTCAATACAACAGTTGAGAATGCCTCTTAAAAGCAGAAAGGAGTTTGGATTTGTTTTCCAAATAGGAAGTAATTTAAACAAATAGTCTAATATGTTATGACTTCCACAATATTGGATTTAAGTGATAGATGACAAACAGGGCAAATTTTGTGTGTCCAGCCCCGAAGATGTTTACACAATCAGGAGTCTTGTGGGGCCAGGTTTTCATCACACTGCTATAACTAAGTCAGGAGTTATGCCACTAAACCAAACTGACCACCCTCATATTAAATTGATCTAAGAGTAGAGTCTTAACTCCCATGATTTTTAAAGACAGTTTTATTTTAACTTTTTTTTCTGAAAAGGGGCATGCAAGATTTGGCTTTGTGTCTCAATATTTGTTTCGTATAATTCAAAAGAATGACAATCTACTGAAGAGTTACCAGAAATTTTAACATAATCTGCTTTGGAAAGACTTCTTTTTGTGTCACTTACTTGCCACTCATTACTCTACAACAAAGAGGCATGCTATTTTATTTATTCCAGGCAAAACATATCAGATTAGATATTAAATTTCATCAGGTCATAAAAGAAGTCTAGACTTAGAAAATCTATAAAGAAGCAGATTTTCCTAAGTCAGTTATGGGAACAGCCTATTAATTTCTTGTGAATTAGGCTTAGGTTCTCAAAAATATTTAGATACTTTATTCATATTGATTTTAGTGTTGTCCAAATACTTTTGAGGATATTGGTATAATTGCAAGAAAGATTGCATAAGCCTATACATTTGGCAAGGCAACACTGACCTTTCAAATACGGGTACCTCCATGTGAAGCATTTGTGCTGCCAAGGAAAAAGTTGGGGCACACTGTAACAAGGGTGCTGCATGTGCCCAGCGTTGAGCCTGGGTTGCAGTGCTTTGGGCATAGTGGTGTTGGGTTGATGGCTGGACGTGATGATCTTAAAGGGCTTTTCCAACCTTAATGATTCTGTGATTCATGCAGGACTCTTCTACAATTTCCATGTGACCTTTAGAAACTTCCAAAAAAAAAGGTTGAAATCTTTTCTTTTGATCCTTTGGAGAAACTCAGAGCTCCTCAAAATCATTGAATCTAAGGCAGGGTCATTAAACTTAAGTCTCTGTAGCTCTGAGGTAGTAAATTGGAGGTTTTCTGCTAGTGAATTCCTGGCCCTTCAGAAATCAGTAAATGTTCTGTCCTTGGCTTTAGTGGGGACGGGAGGTCATCCTGGTTATCTGTCCTGCTAAGTAGTTTCAACTTCTGTATGGAACCGGTGGTAGAAGACTCTCTTTATCAGTATTCTACACAGCTCCAGAAATTTAAAATGTGGAAATTAAAAGTTAAAGATAGCTGTATCCATAGTCCTGTTCCTGTTGTTTGGACTCCTGTAACCTCTGTGCCTGAGTGCTTTTAACTATACTGCTGCTGAATGTTTATCTCTCCCTTCTGCATGGGGGAATTTGCAGGTGATTCATATCTTATGAGATCTGACATACGATCAGTCCTTTAGGACCAGACTGTGCAAGTCAAATGGAGTTTCATCCTGTCACAATGTCAACGTAAAAGCTGTAAAATCAATGCTAGATAGAACGGTGTGGTTCTTGAGCTGACAGTCCTTCAGGGAATGGAACTTGCTAAGACTTTGATATGTGTATTTCAACCGCAGTCTAACTAAAGCCCTCCGTATCGTGTCCTGGGTGCTGGCAAAGGGTGAGTCCATGCTTGCTCAAGTCTGCTGGATTCATCTGTTGTGCTCAAGGCAGAGCAGGAACCACGAGGTCTTTTGCATCTTTGATAACATTCTTTTTCCTTCTTAGGATGGATACCCTAAAATGTATCACGACAAAATTTTGTTTTAATGTTCCTTGTAAATAAGTGGAGGGAAAACTTTAAAGATATTATGTGTTTTATTTATTTAGGTTAAATTGAACTTTTTGAGTGTAGTGTATTTTTCCCTGTGCTGTAACCAGGCCTTAAAAATGAGTGTTTTTTCATGCCTTATCTTTTTTTGTCCATTCTTCCTGAATTTCTCTTAAACTGCCGGCAGTCTGTGTAGTTGGGTTTCTATTTATTAATTTTTAAAAACAGTAATATTACCCGGACTATTGTCTGGTATGCATATCTCTTAAAAGAAACAAATAAATAGAAATGTTTTTTGTCCTGATAAGTCTTGTGCAGGAAAACGCGGATGGATGATGAATCACTTCGTGGTTCTGGCAGTACTGCTGCTCCTGAGGACTTGCCACATTACATACTCACAACAAGGTAAATGTCTGAACATTTGCTTTTCTATGTGGAAGGAATCTACAGCAACTAAGGCTTTGGACCTGCTCATTTGTAAGTCTCCTGTGATTAAGCAACATGTTACATGCTTAATCAAATTCCTCTCTTTGGTAGGATGATGAAGCAACTTGTATAATTACCTTTTGTAACCCCATCATGTAAAAGAGCCTGTTGAATCAATAACTTGCAATGATGTGAAGCCAGACTGTATTTACCTGCTCTCCTCTGTCTCATGTGTTTTTGATCTGTACTCTGTCATCTTCAAAAAATTTATTTGCTTTTTGACAACTTTTGTGCTTTTCTACCCCTTCCCCTCACTTTCTCTTTTTTATTTGTCTCATCTATGAAAACTTTAGCACTTCTGTTGGCTCTTTTCTGATTGTGCCACAAGGTTCCAGGACTGGATTTTTATTTCTTACACTTCACATAAGTATCCAATACAAATAAAAAAGCAAATATGCATATTTGGAGGGAACAAAGTAGAATATAAGGATAACTTCCCCGAAGGCTGTGTATTTTTAGCTAAAAGTACTGCGTGCACACTTGCTGCTGGCAATAGCATTGGGCATAACTCCATTAAAAGAAAAAAAAAGGAATTAATATTTTTAGTTGAATTTTCTGTGACCACCATTAAGAAGGTAGAACTAAACAGACTATAGTTTATAGTTATAGTTAGAACTATAGTCTATATTATAGAAGTTGTACTGCCTTAATTAAGTTAGTGAAGGAGGGAGAGGGGCAGTTTTTTTGCATAAATGTACTTCTTGTCATACTGAAGGGGGTAATATATCTATTTCAGACTTTTTTGCCTCTCTTCAACCTTGAAATTCATGTGTTCACACTTCATTCACCCGAGGTGCCAATTCCTCAGTTTTGAGAGTCTATTACCAATGCCCCTAGAGTGGCAAAACTGTAATGCAGGCAAGTCCAAACAGTTACTGCATTACAGTAACTTGGTCACTTGTTTTCACATGCCGTTGTTCAGGAATAAAATTAGTCTCCATTGTTAATGAAGTCTCAAGTGACTATATAATTCATATAGTCGCAAGTTAAAACACGTCTTAAGATGCCTTGATTATCTAACTTTGCTAGGAGGGGATGATTGTGAATGCTACAAATATTTCTATGTGTGTAAATTATACTACAAAAAGAGACAGATGTAGAGAAGAAAGGCAAGCTCATCATCAATGCAATAGGTATAGTAGTGACACTTTCAATTAGAATTGGCTAGAGAAGGAGCAGAAAAGACGATAAGGAAATTCAGAAGATATGCAGGGGTTTCTTTTAATGGCACACCCTGAAAAAGGAATGAGTTCCTGCCAACTGGTTGGCTTTTCTTTCAGGAATATTTGTTTCCTTTCCCTGAGAGTTTTACTTTTCACCCGTGAGTTTCAGTGAGAGACTAGCTGGGTCCCTTCTTTTAGGTTTGTTTATTTGTGCTGAGCCCATCTGTTTCCCCCAGTAGCTTTAGCACTTCGGAAGGAAAACACAAGAATGGCAAGGGTGCAGAGCTTTAGATCAACCTCCCATTTGCATATGTGAAATGAGATGCCCTTAGAAGCATCCTCTCAGATAACAGGACGATGAACATACAGGTAATGTTGACCAAAAAATGAGCAGCTCAGATTACGTACTGGCGAGGAACAACATTACAGTCAATTCCTTAGCATAAGTGCGATTTTAACAGCCTTGTTACCTTGTTTTGATTGTGAAAGTCTGTAGAATGTGCGGCGATGCAGCGTGTCTTGTCTAGCCTTCCCAAAAGAACATAAGATACTCTGCTTCCACAGTTAATTTTATGGCTCACTTTGTTGCTTTCGTTGTTCTGGCTCCTTGCCTGGTCAGCCTTTGGCAGTGAAGCTAACAATATTTCTGTTTTCCAGTAAAACCTAAAATTGCTGCTCCCTTGTCATTTGGGCAAGTGAAATTTATCCCCAGGCCTCCTACTTTATTTTTGCAATTCCAGACACCTACTAGTTGTCATAGGTGCTGGGTTTCCTTATTGTACTATAAAACTGATGGCCATTATTTTTCAAAAGCAACTGTTAAGAAGCAGATATGCTTTTTAAAGACCATTCTATAACCATAGCCGAACTGTTTCTGCACTTGAAACATTACTTGAAACATACAGAACACGCTAATGCTGTCAAATTCTGCTTTCATGTAATTTACACACGTTCATATTTTCCCAGTAATTCTACACTAAGGCTGCAGTGAGAATTGATAGAAGAGGAAGGTACATGTGCACATATGTGTGTGTACACGACTTCTTCAAAAACTTTTTTAGGATATCACAATGTATCCTAGATCCTGTTTCTGAGACCAAATGTTTGAACAATGAAACCTTGATTTCTCCCTCCAAGCATATCTAAAGAAGCCTATGGCAGTAGTTTCATCGAGATTGAAAGCATATGATTTTCATTTTGCTTTGACTTCCAGTACCTTTCAAAATGGAATGGATTAAAAATATACCAACAGAGTTTATAGATGATTTGCGAAAAGAGAAACAATCCCGTCTTTCAGCAGTTTTTTATAAGTTGTTACTGATGGTACTATATATGCTTTCCCCCATTTATTCTTTAATTATAGGCTGGACTTGTATAAACAACTAAGCTGTGTCAGCGTCTGTATTCTCATAATTAATAAATATGCTTATAAAGTATTATTTCCTTCTTTTGACTGATCAGGGATTGTTATAAAAGCTGCTTCTCTTGAGCCTTTCATTTCCTACAGTTAATGTAAAGATCCATATATAGGGAAACTGCTGCAGAGAAGTTAGTACAGAGCAGGATAAATTGCAAAATGGTTTCGATATCTGATTGCTGCCAGGAGCATCTATGAAAATGTAGATTCACAAACTAAATTTCCTGAATGCTTGCATTTCTGCCGGTAATATTCTGTAAAAGTGTCAGATAATCATTGGGTCAGTGGGTGAAGCACATTGGGAGAAATGAATGAAGGTGGCAGTTTTGGGAGAAGGAGCTGTCGAGGTCTCTCAATCCAGCATGTTCCTGAGGGCTGTGGCTATAGTGGGGCAGGGATGCCCAGATTAGTATTGTTTTATTAAAACACACAGTTATTTCTGTGATTTATTTTCTGTGTCCTGGTCACTATAAGCATTCTGACCTTGTTGTTTGTAACAAGCAGAAGCATCTTGGAAAGCAATTGTGGCAAAAGAAAAAGCCTAGTTACTTGGCCATTTCAGTTCCCTTCATTAACAAACAGATCAAGTTTAGGAAGCTTTTCTGTTGTTCGTTTATTTTTCAGGAAGAAGAGAAGATACAGATCAGCAAGCACCATATTTCATCTCTTCCAAGAGTTAGGGTTTTTTGGGAGGGGTGACAGAGCAGACATCTAAAAAGAGGGACCATTCGTAAGGTGGTCGGTAGTTTTCAGCAGACTAGTCTTCTTAAGGGGCCTTTCCTCACACCGAAAGGGACTTCAGTCTGACATTTAAACTTTATTTTATTCTAGGATTCAACTCCAGACCCACAAAAGAATGGAGATGCCATTATAACTAGCTGTCTAATTCCAGTAGAATCCATAGTCCTGACAAAAGTACCTAAGATCTGTGTAGAACAACCATGAATGTGCCTAATACTGGACTATCATCTGAGCTACCTAGCAGAGGGAAACTCTTAACCTACCCTGTTCAAATACTGTTCCCAGAGAGCAAAATTGAGCCTAGATTTTCTGCCCTAGTGACGAGGGTTGGGATTTCTTGGGGTTCAGTCCCTGTTAATACATTACCTTGTTCCTCTGTGTAAGACTATAAAGGGATGGATCAATATTCCCATAGAGTAGCTAGTAAATTGAGGGCATAAATAAATTAAATAGCATACTCAATATCATGGAGGGGGGGGATATTGAGTAGATTCAGGAATCTCATTCTAGCCTGCTGATGCCTTAAGATGAAAGATTATCTTTGTTTTTGATATCAACAGCATGGGTCGTGATCACTTTTTTTTTTCCCCCTTCAGAACTCTATGGTGTGGAACCCATTTTACCTCTAACCACTGTTGTTTCAAATATTCTTTGTAACTTAGCTAAACATTAATAATTTGTTCTCCTAGAATCCATTGTGTTTCCAGTAACACACCTTAACATTTCCAAGGATTTGGCTCTTCAGCGGCTGTTGGTGGAATGGGATGTTGGCAAGTCAGCATATGATACTGAACTGGCGATGTCTTTTGAAATACAAGTCAGTCGAACAGATCAAACTACTACTGTGTGGACAGTAAGTGTATTTTCAAAAAGATATATTAGATATTTACAATATAAAGGAAGCTAAAGGAAAACCAAATGTTCAGATGCATATGCAGGTAGCTTTGCTGTATAGGGTTAAGATTTACAACATAGTATTTGCAAAACCATACTAGAAATACCTCCATATTTCACTGGGTGCTAGACCTGGTCTAAAGTTGTGCCCAGTTTTTGTGTAAAAGAAATATTGGCTTAGTTGAAGAAGTCATTTCCACCTGTGCAGAATGTAGATATGCCTTGCATACACTTACTGAGGGATTGTGGTGGGCAGACTTAGAAGATCTGATTTTGAAGGCCTCTGTTTCCCTTTCAAGGTGCTGGTCCCCTAAGCAGCCTCCAAGAACAATCCATTGCTCCTAAAGGCCATATTTTTTGCAGCATGATTAGTACCCTTCAGTGGGTACTAGCTGAGCGTGAGTTATGTTGCTGCAGTTCCTCTCACTTTATGAACCAAAGGATAAGTCTTAGTGTGAGCAAAGCCTTTTAAGCCCTGTGATTGGCCCTGTTAGCAGTTAAGGAAGAAGTAGTGATGTCTCTTTTGCAAAGTCCCTATCCTGTTAGTTTTCCTTAACACATAAATCAGCCACGTTTTCTGAGGACCACCCAAATCATAGGCTTAGGCCTCCTCCCAATGCTTTCCTCAGTTTGTGACTTCAGTGTGAGAACTTTTGCCTCCGAAGAATATTTCCTCTCCTTTGGATGTGACAAAATCTTTTGGGAACTAAATGCATATTTTAGGGATAATATAACCTATTATGAGTCATCTCCAGATTGAACTATGGAAGAATATGAAATGCACATGTTAAAACTTAGTAAAACTGGAAAGCTGCTCTAGCCCATTTAAGGCTGCTGTTTGTGAGAAAGCACATAAAATAGAGAAGGGCTTATTTTTCTGAAATCAGAAGTAAATAAAATAGGATGGGCACTACTAAGAATCACAACTTGCTCTGATCAGCCTAGTTGGTAGTATTTTGTCTCTTGAGTTTGAAGAAGCACATCTTCACTGCAGATGAGCTCTGTGCAGCTCAGAAGATTTTGACCACTTGGATACATCGGTAGGATTTTTAACACCCCATGAGTAGATCTAACCCTGCAGTCAGAAACTGGGGCCATATAACTACAAAAATTTAAGTGGTTTTTTGGAGTATCCTTCCAACAAACTCTTACTAACTTGCTGGAAGAAAGAAAGAGTTTTTCGAATCCAAGGATGTAGTCTGTTCTGTTACTCATTATAAACATGACCAGAAAAATGGGGTATTTTGGATGTCACTACTGCACAGGAACGTATTTGCTTCTGTGTTTTTCTGAAGAATGTGTACCGATAAAGAGGCTCTGTGAGTCTGCTCATAACAAAGCCTGGGCAGTCTATATAACTTCCAAAGCAGTGGGTACACTCCTCAGTGCTATAACTGAGAAATTAAACTGTAAACCGATTGCAGAGTTTTTCTCAGAGTGATGGGATTATGAAAGTGCAGGTGTTGCTGATGGAAGACAGTAATGGAGAGCAATTTTTGAGCTGTCAGTGTGAGCTGGGGCTCTGGTACAGCTCGTCATGGCAGCTGGTAGGGTTCCTTTAAGAAGCACTGAAAGACATGTTCTGTTCTGCAATGTATGCATAATTACAAGTAATTAATAGAACTTTTTGACTTACGGGGTGTCATGCTGGTGCTTGGGGTACATTTTGTTCTGTCAGTCTGTGTGACTACACGGTTCCCTAGTTAGTTTGAGTTGCTGTGCCGTGTGTTGGTGGAGCTTATTTAGGGCCCAGGTGGGTCTTAGTAGTACATGCTGAGATAGATCTGTAGGACATCTTCTCTTAGAGAGCAGCAGAACATTTTCTATTTTTTGCTGTTTGTCTGGATTTATAAAATTCAATAGAAAAATGTTTGCCAAATTACAGAGCAGTTAGCTCTCATGATTTTTGAATTCCTTTTATATTTTAGGCTATCCTTCTGTTACCTTGATGGAGCTCTAATGTTTTGGACTTTTTTTTTTTCATGTTTCTTGCATGTGCATATTAAAGCGGTCAAGCATTTTGGGGAAATCAGCAGATATTTTCCTAATCTGCCTGTCACTGATGTTACTGTCCTCAGATGCTGTGCCTCAGAACTACAACGAGATACCAGCTGCATAAA
>NW_010544124.1:0-36281 GCF_000687285.1 Phaethon lepturus | reverse complement strand
CTGCTGTAATTCAGAGCCAGGGATGTGTAACCCAGAGAGTTAGACAAGGTGCACTTGTAGGCAGTAGCATCTGTGCATGCTATTACTCATGTAATAGCAGGCACAAATAACCACTGAAGCTCTCTGAGAGTGAATCCATTTCACGAGAAGCAGGGCCTGACTCACAACTATGCTGTCAGAATCAAGTAGTCTTGCCAGCACATCCGTCACTCCACTGCTGCTACTACAGATTTGTAAGCAGTTACTTAGCTTACAAATTACTTAGTGTGAGATCATGTGTAGCAAGTGGCATTTCAGAGATTCATTCTTCAAAACCATTTTCCTCCTCAGAGCTTTTTCTCTCTGTCACTGCTTTTGGTTGTATTTCCAAAGTGTCTACACGTCACCATGTTTTCAATACTTTGCCTTGCTGGCCTTTGTTTGTAGGGGTTTTATAACGTTACACTTGATAAATCAGGAAAGCCTCTTCAGTGGATATGGGATTCAGACTTACCTTTGGAGTGTATGTCACACTCAGTGAGAATCAGGAGCAAAGCAGAAGCATCAAAAATCTGGAGTGAGTGGAGTCTGTGGGAGACTGTCCTGGGTAAGCAAAACAAGACTTTGCAATATTGGTTTTATTTTTTCCAGTACAAAGCTAGATTGTAATTTGCCAGTGACTGTAGTGGTGAAGTCAAATTCAGGAGAGAGGGCATCAAATCAAGTATCCATTTTGAACTCTTTCATACCTAAGCACTAACCAACTCTTGTTTCTTGCTGGCAAATAGTAGCAATGCTTCAGCCATTGTTTTAATTTGCAGACTATCTTCCTAAGGTAGTAGACCAAAAGTTTTAGAGCTTTTCTTGCTCACATGTTAAAAGAACGCAGTACAGAGGGTGGCATGGGATCTTGGATAGGCTCTAGCATAGCCCATCAGTAGGTCAGATGCAGCCCTGGCCCAGACTGGGGGTGAGGAGAGGAAGCGCATAACTATGGCTACATCTTCTGATGCATGTGTTGCTTTTGTCTGGGGTTCATAGCTTTGATTAGTATTAAAGAAGCAGAGAGACAGGACCAAGTCAGCTCCTTATGTTACTTGGAACGAACTTTTGTGAATTATATGAAAGTAAACAGAGAGTGAACCAATAATATAATTAATGATATCGCAACCCCCTTTTTTTTTTCAGATTACAGTGTTTTACTAGAACAGTTTGGTTTCCAGAGAATTTGGTTTAAACAAAATATGTAACCTCTTTAGAAAAAACTACTACAGTCATTTTGTAAAGAAACACTATTCTGGTTTGGAGGAACAAGGGCTTTTAGTTATGTGAGACATCATGGTTAGTAGAAACATCACAGGTCTGTATACTTGGATTGTGGCCCATAGATTGCTGATCTCCCTCACTTTATATAATTGGAGATAGGATGCAAGACTCTCTTTCTCGCTAACCTCAATCTTGGAGATTTTATTTTTTCAATTGAAGTTGGATAGGGATCAAAAATACAATTTATTTGTCACAAACTGATCCTGCATTACAGACCTGATTTAGAGCTCTCAGAAAGATAATGACTCTAGACTTCATCATGGTTTTGGATCAGATTCTTAAGGGTAGATTTTGTCTCCAACCTGTGCAAAAGCCTGTGAGTCACTTAAATCCCACTAATTTTTGCATGCAGCAAGGAGTCTGACCTTGAAAGCCACAGGAGTCTCATTTCAACTTGAGTATACCCTTGCTGATCTGATTCATTAAATGTTGACTCCTCTTAGCTGAGCTCTGCATGAGCTACAGAACGTGATATTTTTCTAGCCCCCTCGTCATAATCTTCAACATCAGGCATTTTGGCTGTAAGCACCAGCCTGTTCATAGGTACAGGAGGTAACGTTTGTCTGTAAAGGCAGTTCTTGAACGCACACTCTTTGTTTCCTCAAAGTGAAAGGCAGTGATTTAGTCTCAGGTAGTTTGTTGGACTACATTATATGTTTATGGGTTTAAGAGAAATATAAGTGTGATTATATGTGAAGTTGATCTCTGTATGGGGAATAATACTAAATAAAAGTCCACAAATATATAATATAGCATTAGCAGATTCTTGTTTAAGTGCTCAGTTATGTGTTCTGGTTGAAGGCTGCTGCCATGAGCAGATTTTAAAATGGTTTATCATGTATGAATTTGCAGGCCTGGACACTTCAAATAATAGTCGACCACAAATCTTTCCAAATGAAAAAATTGTAGAAGAAGGCTCTGACGTCACTTTTTGTTGCATTGGAAGGAAAGGTCAAATCATTAAGGAATTCTTTCTAGACCCAGCTGTTCATGTTTTGAATCACACAAACAGTCAAGTTGGAGTTCTTACTGTGAAAAATGTGGCACATCAAGAAGTGCCTCACATCACAGTCTACTGTCAAGAGTCTTGCAATGAAGAGCAATGCTATGATCATACAGTTTTCTTTGTGGGTAGTAAGTGAACGCTTTATTACAGTTCTATTTTCCTGTTGTTAGTAAATAAAAACTGGCTGTGGGGAATGAGGGGAGAAAGAAAACAAACTTGTTGTAAGTTGTCATTGTCCTGTCATGTTCAGCCAAACACTGTTTAATGTCTGACTTCAGCTCCGTACACTGCATATAGAAAGCATTAAATAATAGCATTAAATGTGTTCTAATTAATCTCATTAATTGATCCTAGGACAGGTGACTGATTTTTAAATATACATACCTATTTAGGAATTCAGCTTCATTGTCTGTGTGCATGTGGTGAAATCTCAGCACAGTTCCCCCTTTTGAAGGCTAGGAGTAATTTTTACAGATAGAAAGCAATACAGATTAAATTAATGAAGGTATGAATATAACAAAAATAATAACATACAGAACAGTCTGGATAGCAATTTATGGTGTTATCCTGATTTTCTCTGCAGAGTGGTCATTAATAAGTATAATTGAAATAATAATGTCTGCAGTAAACCAGGCTTTGTGCATATCCATTATTTCTAGTTTGTTAATACAGTAGAAACGTTGATGACTTTTGCCTTGACTGCCATGCTGTTGGTGTTTTTTTGGTTATTCCCCCTGACAAGAACCACCTGATACACCTAACAATTTTTCCTGCCAAACTCAAGACTTGAGAATAGTAACATGTACTTGGAACCAAGGAGGAGACACCTATCTTTATGGACGTTATTCACCAAAATACACCTTGTCTGAAGAGTAAGTCTCCTCATTGTTATACTAATTCTGGCCCGTGCTGTAGAGAACCGTCACATCCTTTCCTTTAAAATCTGTGGAAATGTTTTGTATCGTTGCTGCAATTATCTGCCTGCCTCTTTCCAGCTCATTGATCAGCTTATTTAACAAAGTTTGAGCAGTACAGAACTGCTCTGAATTGGACTACCTATAACAAAGTTGCAGCTCCATCAGATCAGGTTCTGCTTGATAAAGCTTATTCTAACCGTTCTTGTTTGGATATTTTCCAGTAGGTGTGAAGACACCCTGCAATCAGGATATAGATAACTTAAAAGTATAACATAATTATTGGGTTACACACAACAGATAACTAGTATTTAATCAGCCAGTAGGCTGAGTATTAGTGTGTTCACAATCCATTGACACTAATGCTGACTAAAACTGACGATTCCTAGCCAACCCTCAGTTAGCCTGATTAGCCTTCCTAGTTCTTTTTCTTTAGGATTCTATAACTTTACATGCTGGTGTTTTCCTTCTTGAGTCCTTGAGCTACTGACAATCCCATCTCAAAAATCCTACTCTGTCTAGAATTTCAGAATTATTTTTTTTTTTTTAAATCTGTCTGCAGACCTCCTTACACCTCTTTCTTAGCAGTCCGAGTCAAGGTTACACAGCTGTGGCATATTGGAAAGATCTTGCCCTTGGCTCCTTGCTACAGAAGCATCTAAATGGAGAGGAGGGGGGCTTTACAGCAGGGCCTGCAGAGAAAGCGGAACTCATAAAACAGGATAGATGCCTTATCAACACAACAACTTTCATCAAAAGATCTCAGCCGAAGGCAGGTCATCATTGTGACCTTTGGACCTTTTATGGTCTCTGCATCATTCACTTCCATTAAGATATTATGTTGGTGATTTAAAAATGGAAGGTTAGAAGATGCACTTGAAATTGCTGCTTCATTTAAAAGCATAGTGGTAGACGTGTGAATGGTTTAGTTCTTGTCAAATAAGTCCCTAATTTAGACTTGTCAAGTAAGTCCCTAATTTTCCATGAGGTAATCATTAAAAGCAATTTAGCTGTATCTTAAAAGGATAAAATACACATAGCTGTATATTTAGCTGTATCTTAAAAAGATAAAGTAAATGTAGAAGAAAACTTTCTTCTAATTGCAAGAATACCTATATTCATCCTACTTCAGGCTAGGGGAAAGAACTGGGTGGTTTCTTATGCTCCCCCTCAGCCTTATTTTTTATGATCCTGTATTCTAGTTAGGCATCAAAAATTTCAACATCTATGTTGATTGTACGTTATGGAAAAATGTCTTTCTCTCTTTTTGCACATTTCCCCCACCCCCTTCTTTGATAGGTTTTCCCAAAAAACAGTTCCATGCACAGTAAGTTGTTCTCAGCAGTGCTCATGTTCTTGGGATATAGGCCAGCAGAGGCTCTGTAATATCACGGTGACTGTGGAAAACCCACTGGGAAAGAAAACTGCCACGGATATTTTTGACATCACTCACAGAGGTAAGGTCTTTTCTAGGTCTTTGGTGAGGGTTTCTGTGGCAGGCATTGTCCTCTTTCTGATCTCAATACTTGAGTGCTCCAGTTTAATGTAGGGAAGTCCTCGATTTTTATTTTCACAGTTTTTATTAGTTATCTATTCCTGTGCTATAGATATGTGCTGTCTCTTCAGTTTCAGCTTTGCAAGGTTGTATTAGTGGTAGAAAACAGCTTCACTCCAAAGGTCAGATTTGGTTATTGAAATGACCCCTTAATGCTTCCCAATCTGCTTTGCTGAAGCTGGTCCACAGTATAGGAAGCAACAGGGTACAAGGATATAAAATGGGCAGTTCAAGAAAAATACCTGTGTACATTACTTGGGAATCCAGTCCTTTCTCCAAAATATTATTGCTGATGTTACTGTCTTTCCAAAATAAAATGGAGATGCACATTTTGAAAAGTGGGTAGTTAAAATTACTAACACCTCTCCAAATAAGATGTGATACAGGTGTAAGCAGCGATTGCCAGGAAAGAGGTGATAGTGCTCACCTGTCCTGGTGCTGATATGGGACGGTAACATCCGCTGTGCTACTGTAAGGGAGGAAGAGCAGTTCATCATCAGTGAAATCGAACAGATTGTGTGTGAGCAGTAACTGATGGCTTCATCGGTTCCTTCTTCCCTCTTAGTTGTGCCCTTTATCGCACTGTGCCCCAGGTCCCACGCGTTCCTACCTGCTCCTGCTTCAAAATGCATGGGTGTTTCCTGTGTCTCCAGCAGTATTTCCAGTTCTCCTTGTGTCCTCTAGCCCCACCACATCCACCTCAGTGTTCCCGAGGTCCTGTGGCCGCCTTACCCTCTTTGAAGAAGCTGGAGGCAACATGTGCTTTGCTTGGATCTGAAGCTGGCGGGCTGATGGGCAGGGCGGCTGCTGGTGCGACTAACTGCTGCGTTCTGGCAGCCCTCCCTTCCTCAGGGGCTCTGATTACAGTTTTGCTGGACATGCCTTTTCGTGTCACTTGTAGGAACATATGTTAAATGCCTGTCTCTGTTAAATTTGCCTCAGAGAGGCATAACGGTTCTAAAAATTGATTATTTCATTGTTTGAGGGTGGAGGAAATAGAGCAGGAAGAAAGTGGAGGAGCGAACTGAGAGGTTGTAGTGAGACAACACAATATTATAAACCAAGTTTTCATGGGAAATCAGGCTAAAATAGGTTACATTCAATTTGCTGAGTACATTAAAGTTTTACTACAATTTTTTTCCCCAGTTCTAGTGATTGTTACAAGTTAAAGAAATTATATATATTATTTATGATAAGTTAACCTTTTAAATAATGATTGCCGTAAAGTCCTTTATGCTTTCTCTGATCCTGGACATATTTACAGTAGAATTTTCCTTACTTAAAGGATGTCAGCAAGTAAAGGAAAAGTGAAGTCCATTGTTTCCAATTCCGCATGTGGTAGTTGGGACCTTCTGTATCAAACACAAGCCCCTTTGAGCCTGGAAGTCCTTAAATTGTAATTCATGGTCTATGACGTTCTAGGATAATGGCCAAAGCTGTAAACATACCACTCACTCGCATTGCCAGGTCTTATTCCTTGCAATTGGACTGATAATATGGAAGAGTTTGAGATCTGCTGCTCTTGCTGAATACTGCTTACATAGCAGTAAAGGATCTCAGAAATCTTTTGGAAGAAGTAGCATTGGCACTATTTCCCAGAAGGTAACTACTGGCAGAAGTCAATTTAAGATTTGTGAATAAAATTTCTGGTGAAAAGGCTGGATTCTGGGGTGTAGAAATGTGGTAAATGTTACTCACCATGCTACATCAGGAGCCTCTACCAAGCCCTGAGTTAGAGAATTTTACTGGACTTGCAATAACAATCTCTGACTCTTTCTTTTGTTCATGACATTCTAAAATATTTCCAAGTCAGCGTAAGGGTTTGTTTTTAATCTTGTATAACATTTACTTACATTTACACTGCATACATTCTGAAATTAATTTTTACTAATTTATACCGGCCTCTCCTGGACAGGCAGAAAAATCTGTATTTCTTATTTGCTTTTACTGCTCAGCTAATATACCTTAAAATATATTTACATTAAAACATATAAAATACTTTTGCATATATTTTATGTTTTACAAGAGCTAACTGAGATTTTCCATTGGCAGTTTATCCTACTGCACCTTTCCAGATGTGGGAAGAATGCACAGATACTGAAATCACATTATATTGGAAACATCGAAACAAAGGAATTGAATTCTTTTGTCAGACTGAAGTACTCCAACCCGATGGGAAAGTAGAACTGGTATAAAACCTTAATTTCATACACGAAAACATAGCCAGCATCTTTTTGACGTGAGATTAAAAAATAATTCCCCAGCGATATGATTACAGTCTAAATCACGGGAGTGTGTTGGTGTGTCTGTTTTCTAGACTTGTTTGCTCCCAAGCTCTACACGGATGATGTGGTCCACGTGGGCAGCCACTGCTCGCACTAGATCATACTCCCAATACTTCCTATACTGCTGTCTTAAGTGTACGGTGTGACTGGTTTGCACATGAGGCTTTGTCCTCTGCGGCATGGGTTCTGAGATTTGTTGAAGTAAATGAAAATACTTACGGGCTGTATAATTGCTGTTAGCTACTGCTAATCTTGATCTGTCGTGGTTTTATGACTCATATCACCCTACACACAAATGGTAGAGAGGTGTGTTGAAGGCTGTTGTTACATTAGTCCAGGAGCTTTCTGTGTACTGTTGAGTATACTTAATGGTAGTGTGTCTGGTTTCTAGTGAGGGAACCCCAGAATGGTTTTTCTTCCCATCCTCTTCCATCTCCTTGAAGATTATTTGAGTAGACTCCTTGTCTTGTTAAACTTCTTTCACAAACAGTGAGGCTGATTGACTCATCGTATACGTACTGTGTTTTTTTCTCTGTAGCCCTTCTCTTATGAGGGCAGCTTGCCTCTAGCACATTAAAAGGCATCATGAAGATCAGGAGCAAGCTGTGTTCTGTCTGAAGTACTGCTCAAGAGCTGTTAGATCAAATGGCTGCTGCAGCTGACCATTGCAGGAGACGGTTTAGGGGAGAGGCTTAAAAGCATGCTCATTTTTTGACTCTTACCAGAACTCACCCTGCCTTTTAGGAGGGACTGGGGGAAAGGTTGGGGAAAAAATGGGAAGAAAAGATGCTGTGCATAGAGCTGGAACAGCATCCTACCTACATGAGCTCAGTAAGAGACCCAGTCTGGACAAGGGTAAGATCTCTCTAAATTCCCTCCCTGATGTTAAGAGGAGTCATTTGACAGCTTGTGAGTGACTCCTACTCAGAGAGTTGTTTGGGGTTTTTTTTAGCTATTGTTCCATGATTATCATTTCCGAGCCAAGCGTAACTGGCTGTCGTGGGATCTAGAGAAAGAACTATCTTTTCCAGCAAAAACCTCCTGCTAATGCAGCTGAACAGAGCTGTGACTGTTCTGCTTTTCTGTCTTGCAGCATAACCGTTCAGACACGCATCTCCATTACGCCAGCATCACCCTGGGAGGACTGCAGCCGTACACCGAATACACGGCTAGGGTACGCTGTGGGGCAGCGCAGCATTTCTGGAGGTGGAGTGAATGGAGCGAAGCCCGAATCATCAGAACAAAGGAAGGGAGTATGTCAAGCCTATTGAGAAGGGAACCTTGAAGGACGTTCTTCGCTTGCCACCTCTGTTTGCTATTTACTACTCTTCTTCTGCTGCGTAGCTAAAGCGGAGGCCTGTTGCATGCATAAAAGCAGAGGTGCACCAAGCAAACTTTAAGAAGGTGGCTTCTTAAAGAGTCATGTCATCCTACCTGCCAGTCTCTGCTGCTTCATCCAGTGTAAGCAGTGGGAAATCCAGATGACTGGGAGGATGGTCAGACTGAGATAGTGTTCTGTGAGGGCTGGAGGAACTGCGCAGAGGTGGGAACAAGCACCTGAGAACTGCAAGCAAGAAAGATTTTTCTGGGGAAATGAACTAGACATTCATTCAGAAAAACTAATGAAGGGAACAAGACATTAAACGATATTTTGGCAAGGCCTGGGAGTGATGCGGAAAGAGAGCTTTGGGGGGGGGGAATTTCTTCAAAGGGGAGGAAGCGATTCGACAGTTTATCCTTTCTGCATCTAGAGCATCTTTGTTTTGCTGTATTTATTGCAGCTCCATCAGGAAAACTAGACATCTGGAGAGAAATTACACCAGTTCTGGGGGGGCGGAATGTGACCTTGTTCTGGAAGGTGAGATTATGGGTACAGAAACAGAAGCAAAGCCCTTTGAAAAGGGTTTGGAAACGTCTCCCATGAACTTTAACAAGTTTGTGTGCACTTAATAGCAATTCAGCATGAAAATGTCCTTTAAGAATCTAAGACACATATTATATATAACATATTTCAGAATGTATGTAGCTGTATGATGGTATGCCGTCCTGGCATTTCAGACATACACTTCTGTTTTTCTAAGCATTATAACAAGACAAATCTCATTCAACCAGTATGTGTATGCAAGTATGGAAACAAATGTTTATATTCTTACAGAAATAATACAGCCAATTAGTTATTTAAAGTTCTAATTGCTCCTCTCATATTTCTTCAGCAGAATTTACTAAGTAACTGGTGTCTATGCACGTAATTTTTTCCTCAGGAAGCACCAAGTTTTCGTGCAAATGGAAGAAGTATTTCATATGAAGTAACCTGGGAAAAAATAGAAGATGGTTCTAAGTCTGAAAGCATCTCCTTTCCTTCAGACTGCAATAGCACAAGGATTTCTATTGATAACCATACCTACAGAATCAGTGTCATGGCAAAGAACAACGTTAATTATTCACTTCCTTCAGTACTCATCATCTCTAGAGCTACAGGTAACGGTAGGAGTATTTTCAATTAAACTTTGATGCCCATTGTGAGAGTTTTGTTTCCACCTATTTTAAGTCAAGTGATAATTTATCATCTTGGGGGAACAAATTAACCTGGCCTGTTAACTTGCATCACTGTTAACTGGAAACTGTTACTGTATTTTTGCCTATAGTGTGGTGACTGTATGTATATTAAGCTTAAGTGCCTTGATCCATCCCTTACAACAGAAAGTCTGTTTTCCACAGAGAGCCTCTGCAGAACAAAACACATTTAGCCTTAAACTAGGGCCTCAGACCTGGGGCAGGTACCATGAAGGTGCCGCCCGTGCCTCGCAGGGAACTCTCTGTGTGTGACTAATTTCTTCTGACTTTCTGTTTATGACGCCAGGTTTCTGCAGTTGAGTTCTTTTACTGGATGTTTTTTGAGCTGTCAGCTTCCAGCATACAAAGAGATCAGCTTTCAGCATGTGAAAGAGCCCTTATGTCTGATAGTGAAGGAATACAACTATTTTACTATTGTTTTAACAGCTTAGCTCTTAAACAACATTTTCATTTTATGTTTTCATTTATGATTTTCATTTATGAATCTGACGTCTCATGCAGGAAAGTAACAGAGAGTGTTTTGTTCGTTCCCAGGCACCGAAGAAGAGCTCAGTGGCGCAGAGCTTAAAGAAGAACAGGTTAATGGTACAGATGATGGCATTTTTATTTCCTGGGAGCCCAGATGGATATATGATGGTTACATTATCGATTGGTGTAACTTTCCGATGTTGCAGCCTTGTGATTTACAGTGGAAGAGATTTGGGCCCAACACTTCCAGTGCTCTGATCAACTCAGGTGAAAGCCGAACAATTTTTCTTTCTGATGTTTGTGCAGCACTCTTTTATGCTGTGGGCATTAACTGAATTTAGGAAACAAATCCTATGGAATATTAAAGTCTGTGCAGTGCAGGTATAATTCTTCATGTGGCATCATGTTTTCCCTAGCAAATGAACTAAGCACCACAAGTGTGCCAGCACCATTAAGCCTTGGAAGTCAGCGTAGTATTCTAGAAAAAAAACTCTTCTGAGTAACTTGTAGTAACTTCCTGAAGGAAGATGGTGAGGGTAATGAAGGAGTTAAAAATCTTTTAGGAGTAGAGATGCAAAATGGAGCTCTGCCTTATCTGCAACACAGGTCAGAAGTTTAGACTTGGGCAATTTACCACCCACTACGTAGTGAGAGGTTTGGTGCTGTCAGTGTGCCAGAAATAATGGGTCTCAGCACCAGTTCTTGCTTAGGACCAGCTGTGTGGGGTTTTTTATCCCAGTGGTGGCCATTAGACCTAAATCCTTTCTGGCTGTGTGAAAGTTTCTGTGATACACTTCCACAGCTGCAAGAGTGTAGCCTTCCTGGCGTCCCTCGAGCAGAGAGTTCACTTCGGAATGAAACATGTTTGAACAAAATTTGACTGAACACATTTCAATATGCAATAAAGGAACTACATTTCAATTCATACAAACACATGGGAGCCTGTGTCCTTGCTGAAGGATAGTGTGGTAACACATGGAAAAATGTCCAGTTCTTCAGTGGGTTGCACTTGGTTGATCTGAATGGGAACGGATCTCAGCGAGGATAACATGGAATCCTGATGCATGGGTATGTGTCTACAATAAACAGTCCAAAACACTACCTTTGCCTGTGCCAGAAACAGAAACGAAATTATCTTGCTCTTTGATGCGTTTGGAGTCTATTGTGCACTCATCTTGAACACTCTAGGGCAACAAAAATATATTAACTGTCCCCCCATTTCTCTCTTCCAGACAGAATAAATGCATTCAATTCACATTATGTACACTAAGTTTACACTGTGTCTCCTTCAGTTGCTTTCATAGCACAATAGCACACAAAGAATGGATTATAGACCTCTGTAGAAAGCAGTGAAGTAAAAGCAAAACCAAAAGACAAACCATAACCTGTTTTTTGTAATCAGTCCCGCTATTTTCTAGATGCTTTTGTTCCGGGGGTGAGATACAAATTCCACATCTATGGATCTGTTGCTAATAGAGCCTCCTTACTGGAGAAGAAGACTGGTTATCTCAGGGAGCTACGTAAGTTGGCAACGTGTTTAGGGTTTATGTATATGCTGAATTCATCTGTCACGGAATAATTCCACAGCTTTCCTCCTGCAACTAGCTAAAGATGTACTTGGTGTATTGTTTCTGTATCATCAGTGAAGCATTTAAAAGTTGTACAACAGCGTATACAGCCATACATCGTGGATATTTGACTAGTGCAGTGGTCAGGTCCATGTTAACTAAAATAGCTAAACAAAGCTGTGATTAGCAGTCACTGCTTTGCATATAATGTGGACTGCGTGAAGGCTCTGTGAGGTTGACAGTTTTTGTGGAGTGCTTTGGTTTTGTTCTGCTTTTAAATACAACTAAAATATAAACAGAAACACCACATGTGAATTTAGACATTTTTCAAGTGAGAAGATAAACATTCTTGAAGAATAATGGCAAGTTTATCTCGAATTTCCTTTCTTCCAGCTCCCCTGCTTGATCCTATTGTGGAAAAAGTTGAATTGACTTTCAATGCAGTAACACTATCTTGGGAGTCTTATCCCACAAATGAGTCACAGTCTGGTTTTATAAGAGGCTACCATGTTTATGTGTCGCCTATACAAGAGGACTGCAGTTTGAAAGGATCCAAAAAACATGTTCTTCCAGGTAACTAAGCTCTGGGATTCAGGAATTTGTGTCATTGATACAGGTGAAAGACTTTGTGGCTGTTGTTGATATTGCAGCCTCTTAGCTCACATTAGGCAGGCAAATTGCTCATTAGGCAATATATAGATTTCAACACCTGCTGCTTTTGATTCCTCTCTAAAGCTTGAGGTGCTAATGGGCAGAAGTGAGTCATGGGTTTATACAGATTTATAGACCCTGTCCTGTTGCCCATAGCTCCTTTTAACTCCAGTGTGAGCCCCAGAAACGACTCTTGCAGTACTGTAGGAGGAGTCAAGTTTCTGCCCTTTGTGATCCGAGTTCTGGATAGATTTTGAAAACATCTGTTTGTGGTCTACTTGGATGAGAGTCTTAGGAAGCATGTTAGTTTTACTAGGATTTGGGGTATTTTAGAAACAGACGGGATACAATTTATTTCCTTCAGAATTGCGGCATTGTGTAAATTCCCCATTTAAATTCTTTTATAGAGAAAGTATTTGTGGCTGTGCTCTACAGTGGAGTTCCTTCAGCAGAACTGAGCTGTGGGGTGGCACAAAGCCACGTTTAAACTTTTATATCTGATCTTCCTGCTCCACACTCAAACCTTCTCCAGATGACTTGGCTCTATTATGATTTTCAGACGTTTCCAACATGTCCAAGAGTATTTTTTTTTTTTCCTTGCCCCTTCTTCCAGTTGGGCCATGTCCTGTATCAGATCCTCCTGCTGGTTAGACTAGTACCAGACTGAAAAGCTTAGTTTGAACTGAAGGAGGCTTATGTAGACGTTCCCATCAGAAATAAACTAACCGTAGAAGTACCATAAGTCCGCAGGTAATCCCAGTTAGACTTTAAAAAGTTTAAATTGAAGATTTCTGGCTTCCCAATTTGTCTGATCTAGCAGACAAGAGGTGTGACTGGGAACAGGAGAAATAAGCTAACCCTTTTCTCCCAGGGATCTGGGAGTTGCACAACAGAGAGGCAAGAGAGGTTTTTTCAGGCAGAGATTTCTTGCTTTTGATTATGTTCAAAGAACCTGATCTAAGCTTAAGGGCTACAGGATTCTGGTGAAAAAGAAAATGGCAAAAGCTAAATCATTCTTTCAAAAAGCTCTAGTACAAGGAAATAAAAATAAACAGTTGCAGCTTTTGACAGCAAGTTACTAGGTGGTCTGCCAGAGGACAGGCAACGCTGTGGACAGTCCAGTTAGAAAGGATGTGATTTCAGCCCAGTGGCAATGAGTCAGGATGCATCATCCTTCTCAGAAGAAAGTGTGCAAATTCCAAAGAAGGCGGGTTGAAAATGTTCTGTTATTTCAGCGGTCTAGCGGTCCCAGTTAAGCTGATTTGTAACAATGTGTTGAGAACTTATTGCAACCTTTCAATACTTAAAGGGGGCTTATAAGAAAGATGGAGACTTTTTACCAGGGCCTGTAGTGATAGGATGAGGGGTAATGGCTTTAAACTGAAAGAAAGTAGATTTAGATTAGATGTAAGGAAGAAATTTTCTATTTCGAGAGTGGTAAGATGCTGAAACAGGTTGTCCAGAGAAGTTGTGGCTGCCCCATCCCTAGAAGTGTTCAAGGCTAGGTTGGATGGGGCTTTGAGCAACCTCATGTAGTGAAAGATGTCCCTGTCCCTGGGACAGGGATGTTGAACTAGATGATCTTTAAGGTCCCTTCCAAGCCAAACTGTTCTGTAATTCTGTGATTGATTCTGCCTTATCTGTTTCATTTTAGATGATTCGGTGCTATGTAAATACACAATTGAAAACCCAGAAGAAAAGAGATACACCGTGAAACACCTGTTGTCCAACACAAAATACCAACTAGTGGTTAAAGCATATACAGGTGGAGGAGAGACTCCCATTGTTAACTTTATATACATAGATACACCGTTTAACTGTGAGTATTGGCTGTGGAAGATTTGTCTTCCAGCAGAAGAATGGGATTATTTAAAAGGTTAGAATAATCTTCCTTTCTCAAGGGAAAACATTTAGTTCAATGTAACATGCACTTGAGAAAGGATCCAACTGAGAAATGAAACGTGCATACATACATGGCATTTTGATGCTTTTAAGTAGCTATGTGTTTTTTATTTTAGAATGAAAATAATTTTACATCTTTATTTAAGTCTTATATCTATCTGGGAGATAGCTTAACACATGCACATTTGCATATGTTTGCTAGAATGCATTGAAGAATTGCATTTGGATTTAAGTAATTTTCTAGTATGGGAGAAACTTGCAGCCCTGCATGCAAACAGGTAATTTCTGTACGGACTTCTAGTGTTGATTCTTCTTCTCATCGGTCTTTAAATCCATTGCCAAGTTAGTTAACTCCTTCGTAAGTCAGTAAGAAAGCATTGTTGGCTTGAGCACTGTAGTTTGCAAATGGGGCAGATGATTTGATCACCAAAGCAGAACAGGAAATCACTTACCTGTAGTTCTGTTCCCTTGAAAATACCACTTGGCAGTCATGGTTGTGAAACTTGATTCAAATTGGAGATGCCTGGTTTGGAAATTTTTTTGGGGTGGCGGTGAAAGGGGAGTGTGAGGAAAAGGTGAAGCATTGGCTCATGCAAGAAGACTTCATGTTTTAGGCTAAGTAGCAGAACAGTGTCTAAACCCTCATGGTACCCTCATAGAGGCACTTCTGCCTCTCACACTGGTGTTCCAGCTCCCATCCACCGGCCTTCTCTTTTGCAGGCACAGACATTTGTACAGCCATGCAGGGAACCAAAACAAGGGCTTAATTAACCCCAAAAACATAAAAGGAGAATGTAATGTGTCCATTCCCTGTTGTGATGGGTGGTAGGGACACACAGGCTCGATGGCACAGGGCAAGAGGGAGAGTGAGCACTAACCAGTGCTTCCTCTCAGCCTGCTTATTATAGCCTCAACTGCTTGTGAAAACCACAGCCCACGGCTGTGCCTTACAACTAGAAGGAAATATTGAGATTCTTGTGTCAGCATAAATCCTAGGAGAGCAAGAACATGTGTGTAGTGTGTGACTTGCCATAGTCCCTCCATACTAGAGGTACAGATGTTCTGTCAAACTCTCATGGTAAAAATCTGCCTTCTTTGTGGGTCTGAGAGAACACCTAAAGCAAACAGTTAAGTGAGATTATCATTGTCTTAGCTTTTGGAAATTTACCCTTATAGTTAAGATGCCAACATGAGACCAAATTAAAAGCAATCCAGTAATAATTCCATTTTGGTAAAGGAAATCAAGGTCCAAAGACTTATTAGCTGTATCCCAGAACTTGCAGCCAAACTGTCTTGCAATCACGTACCACACAATTATACTGCTGAGTTAGTGACAGGTATCCCACATGGGCTTGATGTTATTTTTGTCCCAGAAGCTCAGGCTATATTGACTTTAACAGGTGAAAAGTTGAAAACAAAATTTTAAAGTATTTTTCTTTCACAGCAAACATGATGTACCTTCTAGTCCTGCTAGTGCTAATTCCATCACTAGTAGCAGCTATATGTCACTGGAAGATAAAGTGGTAAGTTATAATGCATTTTTCTGTTGAAGACAAAGAACGTAACCAGTGTAATTCGTAAACCACAGCTGCAGCTTGTTGCTTCCAGCCTGTTGTAAGGCTTCATTCATTTTTTCCTTTGGCTGTCCAACTGCGTCTATGTTGTAAGTATTTGGCTTGCAGCACTTCTGAAACACTCATCATCTGCTGCTGTTTCTGTATACATCTACGTGGGGCTTCTGCTGGTAGAATATACTTTGATGAGAGAACAAAAACCTAATTTGCTTTGCTGTCTTATTTGCAGGGTGAAGGAGTGCTGCTGTCCTGTAATACCTAGTCCCAACAAGAGCGAAGTGCTGTCATTCAAAGAATTTAAGGTAAGAAAGATCACTGAAAATCTAGTGGTTTTAATTTTTTCATTCTTTGATTAGTAAATTTTCAGAAAAATATTTTCCTTGTGTTGACAACACTTAAAAATGAGTGACACTCGTTATACAGAAATTAACATAATTTAATATCATTTAGTGGAAAACTCTCCTTTTGATACCCATGTGGCTCTGCAGTCGTTAGTTTATATTCTGCAGTCTGTTACTATAAAAAGTGAAAGCGTAATTGGAGAATAAATGAAATTTTTTGATAAGTAGTCGATTCTTCCCCTATTACCGTTGAAAGCCCGGCACGGTCCGAACACAGCAGAGCGGATGACAGCGCACTTCGCTGCCGCCGGGGAGCTGTACCTGCCCCGCACGTCCCTCCGCGGCTGCAGGGCACGGCAGAGCGAAGCACTCGCTGGCGCTGGGGAGGGTGCAGGGGGCTGTGCCTGGTCTGGCTGGGAGGGAAGGACCGGCAAAAGGCCTCCAACCTCTTCTCTATGTTGCGTGCAATGTGGTCACAAAACTGGGAGCACGTCTCTACCCCGGCACACGTGGGGCTGCTGCCGGTTTTGCTGCTGGCGTTCCCTGAACGCGAGCACCAGCGGGACGAGTACAACCTAACAGCTCATGCTGCTGCCTTCCGGCTGCTAGTGGCTCAGACTAACAACTGCACGCGTCAAAACCCTGGCAAAAAGCCTTTGAAGTAGGTGGACACGGTTCCTTCTTCAAATGTAGTCGTACTGAACTTACTTAAAAATAAATCTCTAAATGAATACTTGGATAAAGTCCACGTAAAACACAGCTTCCATGGAACATTCTGTACATGTTTTCCTTCAAGTTCTGTTCATTTATTTGAAAACTCCAGACTAAAAAAATTTATAAGACAATATTAGAAGTGCTTGAAATAATTATTCTCTTTCCTTAAGTCTGAGCTTCTTTCATTGAGTAATTTTTTTGTTTTATGATTCTCTTGTAGCTTGGTTCTGAGAAAGTATTGAAAGTAAGTGACTGCATTCCTGACATACTAGCAGTGGACAATAAGGCCGAAGCCCAGAAATTACATCCATGGAGCCAGTTGCCTTCACTGCCAACAGAAGATAAGATTGACAGTCACAACTCTTCCTGGATTTACCCTAATGAAAATGAAGAGAGAGACTTTACACCCATGCCTACACCTCAGACTCGTACTTGGTTTGAAAATTTTGCTTATTCTTCTCATCTTGCCATTGAACCTGATCCCTATGAAACATCAGAGACAGTAGAAGCAAGCAAGCCAGAACCATCAGTAGTGCTGTACCAGCCACACTACTTTGACATTTTTAATGAAGATGCTGCCTCAACACCCAGAGAAACAGCTGTCAGAAAGACCAGCCTGAGATATATTTCACAAACAGGTGTGCACTGCCTGGGGAGGAAGCTTTGATGTACTCTTCCATTGAGTCCATCCTGTGCTTCGTTACACAATACCAATAAGAATTTCTAAACCCACAACAGCTTCTCCTTTTGATGAAGGCTGTCAAAAGCTCAACAGCCCTACTTCTGTTAATGCTGCCAAGCTCTTGCTTCAGGACTGGTTTAAAAATACTGACTTGTGCACAGGAATGATGTGTGCTACGGTTTCATCACAAGTTATGCACATTAGATAAGATTTACAGGCTGTTTTGTGGCCTATATTGTGTAGAAGGTTACATCACAGCAGTTTCTCATTGCCTGATGCAAAGAACTACTGTATATTGCAGAGATTAAAAATTTATTCCAAAAGTAAGTTAAACAAGCAGGTAGGTGGTTGTGCTCAAGGAGTCTAACTTGACTTGCAGTAGTCCGTGCGTGCTTACTACGTGCTGTGGCCACCCCTAGCCCATGTGCATTGTGCCGCGACGCGTGGAGCATGACCCAGCTTTGGAGTCTGCCTCAGCCCCGTAACGTCACAGGCCTGGGGGTTGTATTTTCTCTCTCTCAAATGATGTAAGGAATCGACATGGAAGGGTTACCAGCATTCAGTGTGGAGCATTACTGAAGTATTAGAAGGAAGTTTGACTTCTCTAGGAATGCCACCCTGTACACCAAAATCCTTTTACTTCACCTGTTTTCTATCTACAGAAGGAAAGTGTGCAGAAAACAGATTTTTATAGTACAGGCCTTGTTAGTGGGCTGCCACTCACTTTTCTGGTAACTGGGACTCCTTGTACTTCTGCCTTCTCTGCCTGGAAGGATGACCCTTTAAATCCTAAACAAAATAGTCTTAACTAAACAAAGAAATGTGGGGAGTTAAGCGGAAAGGATCTGTTTTTCCAGCAGAACAGCTGTTTGCAGAGGTGTTACCATGGCACTGTCTCTCTGCTTGTGCACATGAACTTAAATTCTTTTGGCATTAACCCTTGCACATATGTAGCAAGCCCCAAACCACCAGGTAAGCAGATACAGTAGTCAGTTGCACAGGTGTATGTATCCCATTTGCAAAGAACATCATATTCAGGTTGCGTATCAGTTAGACTTTCCAATGCTACTTTTGCATGTATTAAAAAAGGAAAAAAAACCTACTCAAATCTCTCAGTAGGCAGCAGTGAATTTTGTCCTCCATTTTGATTTAAAAAGAACTGTACATTTGTAATGAAGCAGAAGAGTTAGAATTGTATCTGAAAGTCTCACCAGATTAACCTCCTTCAGGCACAGACAACGCTTCAGGTTTTCCTAATTACGATCCTGTCTGGAATCTTTCACAAATAAAAGAATTCAACTTAGAGCACAGAATAATCAGTTCTGTAAAGGGAAAAAAATGAAATGTTTTTTACAATTTGATCTTCAGCCAACTTGTTAAAATGGAGTTGCTTTTCTTACTTATGTTTAACTAGATAATCACACTTCCTAAAAACTAAGCAGCTGCAGACAGAAATGAGTTTTGATACTGAACCACATCTACATTTTACAATGTTGCTTATAGATATTGTTGAAATGTCCATGAGCTGTGTTGCAACAGGAAACCAACAAGACCTTATGTAGACTTTGGCTGAGTCAAGCATTGATTGCCAACAGAGGAGGGCTGGCAAAGGTGAGGTACAAACATGTAGATGACTAACTGTGGTTAGAGATATGGAGCAGGTCCAGAGGGGGCCACAAAAATGATCAGAGGGGATGGAACGCCTCTCCTGTGAGGACAGGCTGAGAGGGTTGGGGTTGTTCAGGCTGGAGAAGAGAAGGCTCCAGGGAGACCTTATTGCAGCCTGCCAGGACTTAAAGGGGGCTTGTAAGGAAAAATAGGGACAGAATTTTTATCAGAGCCTGTAGCCATAGGACAAGGGGTAATAGTTTTGAACTAAAAGAGGGCAGATTTAGACCAGACATAAAGAAGAAAGGTTTCACACTGAGGGTGGTGAAGCACTGGCCCAGGATGTCCAGAGAGGGGGTAGGTGCCTCATCCCTGGAAACATCAGGTCAGTTTGGACGGGGCTCTGAGCAACCTGATCTAGTTGAAGATGTCGCCGCTGATTGCAGAGGGGTTGCATAAGATGACCTTGGAAGGTCCCTTCCAACCCAAACTATTCTGTGATTCCACGCTATCAAGTTAACACACATTGTGCCGTGCCCACATGTAGGTTGCACACAGATTTACTTGAGAAGTAGAAAAAAAAATGCAATATGCTCCATCCTTTCAGCCTTCAGACAGTGGAGTAAGGAAACATGGGTGGTGTCATGTAGCTGAACTGCAGTTTGACAGAGAATAGGGAAGTAAGAAAGGAGGCTGATACTGTTCGATGGAGACATCCTGGAGAAATGTTCCCTCCTTTTATGTTACTTTCCTTTGAGTTACAGTGAATTTGAAAGTTTGATACCACAGTGTCTTCACAACTTTGAACATTTCCTTCTCCAAAGCGTTTCATTGCGTCATATGTACTTGTGCAGTTTAAAACCTTTACTGCTGGAAAAAAGGCCAACAGAAGGGAGTTGTTTTTTCACTACCAAAATAATTTCCTAGCTGTGCATTTAGAAAAAACTCACCTGTTTTTATTTATGGTATGTTTCAAACCTTTTTAAATAGAGTTACATATCTAAGGAATTCTGATACAGAAGTCAAAGTCAGGACTATCCCCTGAAACATTTTGAATTTCAAAATGCTGCAGAACCTTGTGCCAGAGGCATTAGCTGTAACAAGGTGCAAATTCTCACTTTTGAAAAAGTTGCTGTCACCTGGGCTTGGCTGAGGTAGTTCAGCCCAGGGAGAGCACAGAGGGGTGCGGGCCATGTAGCCAGGTGTGCCTTCCTGATGGTGGGGTGAGACACCTTGGCCTGTCAAGAGTTCCCACCTCAGCGCTGGCAGAGGCAGCAAACTTGGTCCTTCCTGGGAAGATACTGCACTGACAAAGCTTCATTACCTGGAAGCAAGGGAACACCCTACCAGGTACCAGATTGCTCGGCGAGGTGACTGAAAGCTCGCTCCTCTCTATCCATAAACCCTTCTGCTTGCTGGCCCCAGAGGGTGGTAGTTCAAAGCCACCTGTACTTAAAAGCACACAAACAGGAGTCGGAGGAGGATAATGCCTTCATGCCAGTCAAACAGGGCAGTCTGGGCACTAGAACTAGAAATAAAGATTAGAAAAGTATTTTTGCATGGGAGGGGAGGAGTGTACAATTTCTATATTTTTTTTTACAATGTCTTGCATGAGTAGTTGAATGAGTTCAAAACTGTAAACTTTTTTTTTGTTTATAATTCCACTTTCACAGCTGTTGTTGAAATGCTAAGACTTTAAGTATAATATACATAACATACTTAATATATATAATATACTTAATATGACCACATAATGGAATATTGTTAATTCTCAGTATCAATATGCTGAATTGTAAAAATAAAAATAGTGTACAACCTATTAAAGAGTCCCCTTCTCTTTTTGTAGGACACCTTACAAAGCAGTAATGTAAAATACATTTTTCACAAATGTTTATTTGGAAAGCTTCAGTTTGTTCTAGTTAATTAGTAACTTTCAAATATAAATAAATTTCCAACCCATTTCTAGCACTGAGAGGTACATATGAGTCCAGAACAGCTATAAGAAGTTTAAGTACATTTTATTAACAGTGCATCCCTTTGATAAGATTATGCTTCAGGAGGCTTTTAATGCCCATTGACATGAACTGTACACACTATACAAAAAAAAAAAAAAAAAAAGAAAAAACCAGAAAAGCACACAAAAAAAAAATCAAGGTGGGCAATACCATTTTGGGACAAGCCTCTGTTTAAATTATACACAGCTCAATGTAATATTCTTATGGAAAATATATAAATACTTTTTCTTTCTATGTTACAGGTATACAATATAAATCAGATTTCAATGTCTGTTCAGTGACCTACAAACACTAGAACCTCCAAATATGTAGCAGCGTATTACTAAATAAAGACAGACCACACAGGACAGGGAGAGTAAGTCTTGAGATTTTCCTTGATCCGTTCCCTCCTCAGAACTATCAATTTAGATAATCTCTAAGGCAGTTTTAGGGATGCTGACAGCCCAGTATTGGAATAATTTTTCAATTAAATCTATGAAATGTCTCATTTTTTGCCCCTTAGACATTACATCTTGTGCTAAAACACCCCATTCAGCGGCAAAATGGTATGTTACAGTTTTTGGCATAAATTACATTTCTCAAATAAAATAGTGTATTTTACAAAGCAACTCAAGTAAAATGTGCAATTTCTGCATGCTGTGGCATTGCTGTCCACCTATGTTACAAAAATAGTCCAAAGAAAATCCACATTCTTTACTGAACATACACATTGTTTGAAAACAAAACTATCCCGGGAACCAGAATCAGGAGTTAAACAAAAACCAAGGAGAGGTGGGGCTTCTAGCAAAATACAAGCATGATTTCTAGCATGTTCCCAAAGGTCTCTTGCAGTTCTCGGATTTTACTCTCACCTAGTATACCTTTAATAAGCAAATGGTAATAGAGGTATAACTTAAAAAATTTATAGGACCTCCTTTCAACTGGCTCCAAAGAAGCTCAGAGTAACAGGACTTTTCTGCAGCCCTGCTGGGAGGCAAGCAGAAACCTCAGAGATGCTCCGAAGCCTGGCAAGAATTATTCCACTGTGATTCCTCAGCTTGAGCTCACGTTCACTTACAAGGTAACACCAGCTTCCTTCAGTCCAACAGCCAAGTACCAAGACCAGGACTAAGCAGCAGCAGCAACTCTTTCATCTCTCACTAGGCTTTGCTCATTGCCTGTCTCTCAAATACCTACCTTTCTCTTCAGGTGCCTAGTAAAGGTGCTATAGGTTTTTTTCAATGTCGCTGCAAATTACGTAAAATAAAACGACAAACAGACATGCAGTATTATCAGTGCTGCCTTTTCAAATGTTTATATGGGCAGCTTACCCCAGTGTGCTGAGCCACGGTGCCCTAAACTACTTCAGCACTTTATTGTGCCTTGGGAAAAAAACAAAAACAACAAAACACAGTAAGAGCGCATTTAAGGTACATAGGTCAGGTCAATTAAGAACTCTCAGATGAGGAAAACCGACCGTCTCAAGCACAACATGCCAGGGGCCCAACATATGGAGTTAGGCACCTCAAAGCCTAACCATCTCCAGCTCCAATGATGTCCACAAGAGCTGCCAGTATTCTGCATCTCTGAATTTCAGACAGCTGAAAGAGCACAGTCACAGCACCCAGCTTTGTTCTCCTCCTCTCTCCGTGGGGAGAAACTGGCCCTCAAGGACGTAACTGGGAGCCCTTTAGCTAGCTCTCTGCCCTTTGGAAAGGGCTATCCCCTTCCACTGACTGCAAAAGCAGACTAAGAAAAATAGCCAGCTAATTTAGTAGACTAAATGCGATTAGTTTCACAGCCAGCCTCTCCTTCCCACAAGGGCTTTCGCCTCAGAGCTGAGTATTTTGTGTTAGCACGTTGAATGATTCAGGAGTTTTCTTTGCCACAGCAACCAAACTGTATTTGTATATTGTGTAATTGAATGCTACATGCTTTATCATTTCTTTGACAGTATCACCAATCATTCAGATTGGAAAAATAAAGCAGGTGGTCTGTCAGCTTCCCTTGCAAACTTTTCTAGAAGTTTAAGGATTCTTTATTAGGGTTAATATAAGCACAATTTTTATTTACTCCTGTTTTCCTTTGAAGTTCTATCATGAAGCAAATAAAACCCCAAACCAAGAACTTCGAATAGGATATTTTAAAAAAGAAATCTACAGAATTAGAAATTCACAGCTTATAACTAGGCCAATGTCAATTTCCTTCAGTAACAGTATCCCTTCATTTGCCAATTAAACTGAAACATTGTGAGCTTAGTGTAAATATGTAAATTAATTCTAGAAATGTTGTATGTTATGTACAGTACAGACTTGACACCCTTGATGCATACTTGTTGAAATCTACTGACACACACACTTTCAGGAAAAAAAAAAACATTTTGTAACTGAATTTGCAGCAATAATTTGTAGGTCAAGTTTCTGTTGCCATGGATCCCCACACAAGCAAATACTTCTGATCACATAAGCACTTCAGGATGGAGACTCTTTCAAAAGTATACTGGCATCACTTTTGCTTACCTCTTTATAATCAGAGGCCTTCCTATGGCGCTTTCTACATTAAGTGCTATGGGTTAAACTGGTAACAAATGAACAAAGGTGTTTTTTTTTTTTAAATACAGGTGAAAAAGCTTGTTTATTTTGCTTTAACTGCAGAAAAATAACATGGAGTTGTTTGAGGTAACCCCATCTAGTAACTAAAACAAATCTCTTATACTCTAGCCTAACTGAGGTAGTGTCTGAAACTACTGTATAAGATATGCTAGCCCCATTTTTGGGAAAACTACGTTACTTCCTTTGGAGTTTATACCACTATTTGGTCTACGGTGATCGACATTTTGGTTTTACAGAAGCATTTATTTCTTACGACCAGAGAAGTCCAATAGTTACTAGTGTGGCATGTTTTCAGAGTATTTCAAACATGCCTTGACACATAGATACATTATTTGTGTCACTGACCATGGAAGAGTTGAATCAGTTTCTTTTTGCTTCTTCTTTCAGTGGGAACTCACGAAAACATAATCCGAGGAACTCATTTGATTATGAGCAGCAACTTACAATCTGCTTTACCAGAACCTCATGGTATGCAGTGCACATAAGAACTCAGTAAAGTGATAGCTGCAAAGCAGTGCTAATGTGGCAAGATGAAATTTCCAATAAGAACAAATTAATTCTACATTTCACTAGGAATCGTGTTTTACTGTTCACAGGACTACTTACTGAAATCTCCAGTAGCATAGCTAGTAAGAACAGAGTTATGAGCATCAGGATAAATTTCTCTTATCTTCACTTAAGTATTAATCTGACGATTATTAAAAAAATGGTAAAAGTGAATGGATAAAAATCTGTTCTACTTAGTACAGTCCAGCTGAATTATTCACCTATATCAAAATCAAAGGGTAATCCCTTCTATGACAGGCATTCTAACAAAGGTGGCCATGCTACTGTATATACACATCTGCATATATTTATATTACCTTTGTTTAAAGGCTTCTGAATCTCTCTCCATGATAAAAGTGGAGGGGATTCTCCATGATAAAAGTGACAGGGATTCTTACTTTTTTTTTAAGCTTGCACTCATTAATTTAGAAACCTCACTAGTAACGTGACAGAGGCAACTAATTCATTAACAGTCACTGTATCATTTAACTCTTGCAACACGTCTTAAATACAGGTATAAAATTGTAAGTACTGCTGCTCCAAAATTTGGTACTTAAGGCTTTTCACTACAATTATTAGTACTATCTGATGCTTGATCACTCGTCCATTGAAAATTCAAATAAACCTTTGTTTTTATAAAAGGCTTTTTCCATGGAACTTGAAAACCACTCATATTATGTCTTCTCACAAAAGCAGCAATGATTAAATGTCTTCAAGTTTAGTTTATACAATATTCATTTATCTAATACAAATCATGCTTTTGAAAGGATTTTAGTTAAGACCAACATTCGTACTATATGAGCATGAGTGTAGAAACTGCAAACACATGCATATCATTCAAGGAAAACAATGTGATTTCAGCATTTTAAGTTTAAATGATTTGCTATTTTTAAAATCAAACTGTAGTGAAAATCCTTAACTGGTTCAGGTAAGATACATGTATGTAAATGTAATGAAATAGGAGAGACTGCTAATAAAATGACTTGCAACTATAGCAGTAGCAAAATAACTTAAAGGAAACCTCAGATTCACAGAGGCTTTTCTTTCTGTCTGAAGTTACAAACCCCCAAGTAGTGTCATAAACAGTACAAAAACCAACAGAGAAGGGCTAACATTAATCCCCTGGTGTCCATGATTACTACATGGCTCCCCATTGTGGCCAATGGAATGCACCCTCATCTCTCTGATTCCTGGTATCCAGGGTTTAAAAAGCAAGGCATCGCTCTGCTTCTCTGGAACAGAATCGGAAGTCCATCAAAAAAGATGTCTCTGCATGTTGTTCTATTTTTTTTTAATTTACGGTAGAAAATGAAATGAAAACTTGTGGAGGTGTTCAGTGCTCAGCTCTTGCATATACTGGTAGTTACTATTATTAAAACTATGGCAATGTTTAATAACTCCCCAAAGGGCTCAAAAGACTGGGGCAGTAATTGGTTGAGGAAGAAAAAGATTTCAGTTCAGTCTTCAGGTACCAGTAGCTTCTGGAACGGTCTAGAAAATGATGCTCCAAGCTTTTTATCCAGTCAGTCAGAGGTTGTCTGAGGATTTCAGAAAGTCTATATGCAACGTACTGCACGAGACAGAGGTCAGGATTCAGCTGATGTATCGATTACTGGCTGTATTGTTGGTGTTGCTAAAATAGCCTCTGCTTCTTCATGCATCTGAAAGAAACAGTTAGAGATTTTACTACAGAGACATCATAAAATAGTTTCCTTTAAGACATATCTGAAAGCACCTTTTATTCCAAACATGAAACTTGCACCCAGCTGGCACATTCTGGTGCATTCAATGCATCTGAATCTTCTACTTACTTGTAAGAACTGTACATCTTGAAATAGCTCCTGAATGAACCTTCGAGATGGAAGTCGAAATGTACAATGTGCTAACAAATAGGATACCTCAGAGTAAAGGCATATGTCATCAAATGCTTGGGGATACTTCTCCTTAATTCTAAAAAACAGAAAAAACCAAAATTTTCGAAGTCTTGAACATATTTCCACTACATTTGAAAAAAACTTGTTCATTTAGATTTTGATTGTCATCATTAACAAAGTACATCTCTTCAGTAACAGGCATTATACATTCTGGATCTGATGAAGCAAGAAAATCACGACAGCGTTATTTTGTATCAACCTGAGAGAAATCTGTATTAATGATATGAAACCATATATAACTTGAAAGTTGTACAGTATTGATGCGAACATCTAGTCTTAAAATAATAGAGGTAGAAAGAGAACAGTATATCAAAGAATTGTCATCCGCATTGTACAGCAGTAATAAAGAATATGGAAAAGCTAACTTCATTACCTGTAAGCATTTTCTGAAACTAAAATGAGCATTTCTGCATTTTCTTTAAGCGGATATATGTCGGTTTCCAATGTCACTAACCCAGAAACCTGTAGGTTTTATTCTAACATTTGGTACCTGGATACATATTCCCATATTTTAACATGATTTTTTCCTATAAATTAATTCAGGTAGCCAAATTGTTGCTCAAAGCAGATTGGTGTTTCTCAAGAAGTTACTTTCACTTTGTTATTCTGCTTATCTGGTATTTATATTATTTGGCACAAATAACAAAAAAAATTTTTTCTTTTTTCAAGATGCATGATATACTGGATATGTAATGAAGTATCACTACAGTTTGAATGACTGTTTTTTAAAAAGACTGGGGCAAAGTAAGAAATTAAAGACAGAGCAAAAATAGTAAAAGGAAAATTCTTTTCTTAGCTTTTATGTTACATTCAAGCACTCAATCATTCAATCATATCTGCTTGACAATTTTTTGCGAAGTCAGAAATAAGGTTAATCACCATGCCAGAGATCTTAGGGAATACAGCTAAGTTGCTAAAAACGTATCAAATGTGTTGAACTTACGTTAGGAGTCCAGTTTCATGGCCCTTGGTTCCTACTGAACTACTCAAATTGATTACTAAACGTAAGACTTCTTTCCGCAGAAGTATTCTGCACACTGGTGTATCATCTGGGATGGATTTTACTCCTGGAGAAACAAATTGAACAGTATGGTGTTTAAACAGAATAGTTTTTGATTGTGCTAATCTTCTGCCATGTTAAGTCTGGTTTAACATTCCATAAACACACACACACATATTTATGTATGTATTCTGAACTACTGACAATTATTTCCACTGAAATTAAAACTTTTAAAAAATTACTATTTTCAGGAAGTTCAACACAGAAATATTTTAAAAAGGTAAATTACCATTTCATAAGAGGAAAAACCTGTAAGATTCAATTACCATGCTAAATCATGTTGCAAACTGTGCAAGTGATTACCTGACTCTGTTTCCATCAGATGCTGGGTAACTTAGCAAGCAGCTACTTCATAAGAAACTGTGATAATTCAAAATGTAAAACATAAGCCTAAAACCTAAATGTCTTTATCTTTACAGAAATTCAGTATTTTTTTTTTTTTAAACTAACACCAGTGGGGGTGAAAAAAGGCAATCAATTTGCTTGTAATATCAAATAGACAGGTATTTAATTAACCTGCAGAGATCCCGTATAGCAAAAAAAGAAGAGTTTAAACCTATGTTCTTCCATCTGCCATAACCATGGACAATGCAACTACCCTTCTGGATAATGGTTAAATCATCCAAAGGGGGTTTTTTAGTCATTTTTATTCTTGTTCTTTTGCTGGGGTTTTTTTGTTCGTTTTGTTTTGATTTGGTGGTTTGGGGTTTTTTTTTTTTGTTTTAAATAATGAACATTACTTCACTGCAGCATGTATAAATGAAATACTATTTTTCCAAAATACTAAAAAATACTTTTAAGAGTTATAGTCTCTAATAATCATAAGGCTTTCAAACTTACCTAGGACAAGCTCTGTACTCTTGGTGCTGCTAGCTGAACCATGGGATACTGCATCACTACAGCCTGAAATTCCAGAAAATTTGGAGGAATGCACATCTAAGTGATTGTGTATGGTCTGCCCACACCAGTCAGTATATGGAATGTCTGAAAAATCTGACATAAACAAGATGTTGCATCTTTGTTACTCTCACTTTTCCTCACTTCAAATGCTTTTCTTGTTTTTCAATAGTGGCAAGCATGCAAGACACTGATGCACTTAGTACTGTGCATACAAACCAGCTGGAAACTAGATGTTGGATTTTGGACAAAACATACTCAAAATGCCTAAAAACCACTTTTTTTTTTTAAATCTTAAAATACTCAAGAAAAATAATCAACTCTAAGATGGTGATGGAAGCTTAAAAACTGTCATCACAGATAGAGCTCTTATTGATATATCTGTGCTGTATTTAACATAACATAATAAAGATCCTCTGGCATACACACAGCTATTTTTGTTCATACAGTTATCACAGATGTTGCAGAAAGGGTTCTGACTCTGACTTCATCCACAGTGTGACAATTAAGAGTCTTCTGGGAGGTTTCACTATGCCTTTGGCATTTTGTATTTAAAGAGATGAACATAAAAGCCAAGCTTTTAATTGCCGTGCTCGTAGGAGAAACACTGAAAAACATAGGTCTAAAGGGAGTCCTGGAAATCACTCAGTTCAGCCCCTTGTTCAAAGAAAGGCTCACTGCAAAATGAGATTAGGTTACACTGCGAAGAGTTTCCCCTTAAGTTCAGCTGAAATTTTATTCCTACAACACACGTTCGTGGCCTCCTGTCCTTTGGTTGTGTGCCTCTGACAAAACCTGGCTCTGCTGCACCTGTAATCCCCCTTACACTATTTGAAGACTGCAATTGGTGTTGTATTTGTCACTCCTTCTCGATACTGAATTCAAGCTTAAAAACTCAGCTCTCTGGGCCTTTCCTCACATTTTGTACATGATCCCCCTAGCCACAACAGTACTCTTTATGTGTAACTACCTGAGTGCATAACACTGTTATAAAAGGCGAGGATGCCTACTACGCATCTGCTACTTGATTATCGTTTTATTACAGACATTGCAAGAAGGTATCTAACTGTAAGTGGCAGAGGAATTTAGGAAAAAATAATTCTCAATCTGATCTGAATCTCAAAACACGAAGACAGATGACTAAATCCCAGAAATTACAGCTCCACTTCAACAGACTCCTCAGACTTCCTTTGTGTTGTTTTATGGTACAGACTTGCTTTGAAGTCAGACTTTGCACTAGTTTGAAAGCAACCATCAGTTCTCAGGACATGGATTTTAAGTACTAAAAGTATCAAATTGTATATTTTGATAAGCTCTTAGAAATATTTCAGAAAACATGCAGGCATCTAGTCATACTAACACAACCAGAAATCAAAAAGATGAAAATGACCATAGAAATACCATTGGTTGCACAGTGAGATTATTAAGGACTATTAATTTCAATGTCAATAGTCAGGAAAAAAGACACCATACAGATGAATCAATTTTAAAGAGGAACAAAATTCAGTATTTTCATTCAGTTTTGTCATACTTCCCCACAAGGAACACTAACCTGTACGACTATATGAAGAGTTTATTTTGTTGTTAGGCTGATAACCCAATATTTGAATGCAGACACAGTAAAGGCAATTCTCATCTGTGTGCTCCTGTAGCCCTGTATCCTCTGTATTTTCTAAAAACTGAGAGGCATCTGAACGGCTGGTATTCATTATTTCTGTGAGACTGATCTGCTGTCGGAGCATCTGAAAAGGGCTTTTGACAACATCACTTGTACCTGATGGAAGACCTGTAGGTGAGCAATTACACATAAGAAGAAAACAAAACCAAGCAGCCAACGTTATTTCAACTACACTTCCTCTTTTAAGCCTTTAAGGCTTAAAGCCTTTTAAGCCTATAAGCCTTCTGTGTGAAGGCCTATAAACTTAATTTTTTGAGTGGTTAGGCTCCCCAGATTGTTAGCACTGGGGAAATAGACATCATGTTTTAATTCCAGCTTATCATATATAACAAAATATTGCAAAGGACAGAATTCAACCTCTAAACACACATACCACACACACCTAGAGTAAGATACACGGTAAATCCTGACATTATATCAACATTAGTAACAGTAATACCCATGTAACATTAATAGGTTACAAATTTTCATAGTATCAAACAAGATTAGTACAACAATATACTAGTTGTTCAAATGACACATGCACCGCTGAACACAGAAACACAATTAAAGAAACTGTGAGTTAGTGGCTGTAATAGGAATAAACTAGACTCAAAAATGCAGAAACAAAGCCAAAGGTACTTCAGTGACATGCTCTACTCTGGGTGAAAAATACCAACAAATAAAATTTTGAACAAGAGTTACTTTACACTGAAATACAGAAAACTACAGAAACACACTTTCAAGAAAATCAGCTTCATATATTACACTAACAGCACAGAAAAAAAAAATCAGTTGGATGTTCAAAGTGCTTGTAATAAAGTATCAGTTAACGAGGAGGCAAGACAACAGCTATGCTATCCTACAGGACCAGTTTCAACGCTTCTTTTTCAGTTGTCCTACTGAAAAGGGACACACTGACGCTCTACATGTTTCTGGTACTGTGGAGTAAGGAAGTGCATACTGTAACCAAAGCGCACTTGCAATTTTCTTGTACCATCACCTCCACTAATCAACTGTCATGGTAACACCACAGAAAGACAAGATATACTTTCTGGAATACACACCTAGCAACTCTGTTGATTCCTATAAATTCACATGTAATCAGAGGGAAGTAAAAATGTAACGACTTAATATGTAGCATACATATTTTATCTTTGCTTAAATTTTGTTACTTTCTTTAATGCAGTATCACTACCAGTCTTTGATTAGTATTAGCTCATGTTACAATCAAAGATATGTACACTTTCCTCTTTCCTCCTTTGTTCTTTAGAGCAGGGCCAAGCTTACGTTGCTTTGAAGCAACACCACATTACCTCAAACTAAACAAAACTGGAAATTAATGGCCTACTATTCTGAATCCAGAACACAGCTAAAAATAATCTTTTCCGTAAAGAAAAATACAACAAATAGACCAACACCCCACTCAAGGTACAAATAAACAACAGAAAGGTACAAGAGACGAACAAAAACAGTACCTCCTGCATCAGGTGCGAAGACCCTAGGTCCACGGTCATCAAATGGAGGTGTGGTTTTCTTCTGGAAATATGGAGTTTCTTTTACCTGGAATATTCATGTAAAAACTAAAATTAACACAGGTGATAGTCATATACAAAAGAAAAACAGATTTTGAGAAAATAGTATGTTGCTCATTTTTTACTTCAGGAAAAAGACCCAATTAGAGAAGGAAATTAAGAATGGGCTCCTGAGTACTAAAGAAAAGCCAATGAGAAAAACATACATTTGTGAATGAACATTTATTAAGCAAAGTTTATAAACAGTTAGTAAATGTTAAAACAGTGGTAACAGGCTGTAAAGAAACCAGCGACCCAGAAGGGGCTATTAATGATCTGTCATAATCACTCTACACCACTGGAGATCTCAGGAGAGCACTGCAAAAACAACCAGGACATCTAAAATGTTGCCTGTAAGATATTGTAGAGTTGAGAGAAGAAATGAGGCAACACAAATATGCCACAAAGACTGTGAAGGACAAAGAAAAAGCAGTCATTTCATAAAGGAGGAATAGAAGCAGGAAATGGAAAAATCTTGCCTTTGCTCTAGATTTGGTAATTTTTTGAGATTTCTAAGAAAGCAATTTAGTTTTAAGAGGCAAAGACTAAGTAAACTGAAGACAAGGAAGCCACTTATTTACCTTTGACATATACCAGGTCCTGTTTTTGATGATTAACTAAAAGAATATTAAACCCTGTGATACACTAGTTTGTTAGATGGCAATATGCTTTAACCAATTAGAAAGAGGAAGGTAATTAAGATCCTTAAAATAATCTGTTTTAACTTAACTTATTTAAATTAAATATATATATCTGTGAGGTTAAGTAAAGACAGTATAATTTAATGCTATGATGATATACATACAAATAAAATAGTATTTCATCAAGATCATGGTAGCAGGAAGTTAACTGTGATTATGTACATCAATTAGGGTTGAACAATGAACATATCAATTAGCTGGCTAAAGAGGTTATTCAAAAATGTCCACAGACTATGCTAATTTCAGTATAAAAGCTGTCAACTAAAAGTCTTATGACAGCATATTTATGCTACCACTGTTTAACACCCTTCTAACTTAGTCTGTGTTATTATTTGCCTAATAGTACAAAACAGACTAGCAGTTTTCTCTAAACAGCATTAGAAAAGAAACTCTTGTTCTCCAAAAGGCATTCCTTGAAAGCATCAACATCAGTTTTTCCTCATTTCTGTAGATCTAATCTATTCTGATAAAATGCAACAGTTGACTACCTTTCAGTATGAAAATGCAAATGAACGCAGCAAGTTATCACATACATACCTGAAATATTTCATTGATATCCACTGGGAGAGCAAGCCCAATGTAATCATCAGAGCTACCAAATGTAGCATTAGAAACCATGGAGCGAACAGAGGAGGAACGCTGAAGTGTGTTTTGGTTAATAGGACTTAATAAATCTTCTTTATCTAATGAAGCATAACTTAAAGCTTTCATGAACCTGTAACATTGAAATAATATATCACAATGTTGGTAAGTCTTTCACTCTGGCACATTGAAAGTAAGAAGGACTGCTGACACAAAGACTATCCTCATCTTCCCATTGTAGAACCCAGAGCTTGTTACTCTGTCAAATTACAGATATAGGCTCATTGTTTTTTCTGTCTCACACAGTATTGCATGGTTTTGCAGTTCCTCCAGTAAATTTTTTTTCTTTGAAAGTCCTGGGACAGGGCCTTGAAAGATAACAAGATGGAACTTCTGCTTGAAGGCTGCCTACCCTGCAAACCACAGATTTTCTCCATCTTACCAGGGCTTTGAAGATTTACAGCCCAGACATGGTCAGTAAAGATTTAGGCTTTTAAACTGATAAATTCCTCATTTTCAAATGTACCTACACACTGAATGTACCTTTCCTTGATATTCACGAATTCTGAGCTAAGCAGGCACATCCCCGCAAACGCAAAGCTTTAGTCTATTAAGATACCAGCTATGCGACCAAGGAACATTTTTTTCCTGTACTCTAAAGGAGCCACCTATTAGGTCACCCAAACATGGAGAAAGAATTTGCTCAACGTGAATGTACAGAAGAACAAATTTGAACCTGTGCAGTGAGCAAAGCTGACTGTGACAAGCAGCCCAAGGAACAAAGAAAGAAATAGGTTGGGAAAATAGGAGAGGAGAGGCTGGAGAACAAGTCCTCATTGCTGATCAGAGTCCTGACGATGGAAATTTCACGTTTGGCCATCAGTCATTTTACTTCTCATTGAACATAAAAACCTATAAATGTTTTCTGCTAATCACCCTATGTAGATGATCTGTATGCAGTGGATTAAAGCTTCCTAGTAGAAAAGACACACCTCGGGAACAGTAAATTTTTATTATATTACTGCAATTTATTATACATTGGGAGGTAAATCAGAGTAAACATTTGATTTCTTGACTTTCTGCCTTAGAAATAACTTTCTATCATTTTTTGGTTTAGATGTCTTAGAATGTCTTCTTACGCCTAACAGGTTAATTTATACCGAGATAAATTATCAAGGTTTGACCATGTAAGGTCCAAGACATTATTAGGCGATGGGAATGCACAGAACACAAATTCTAGGATATCAATGGTTTTCTTGCTACAAATTCTGACCAATGTTGGTGACAGTAGCAATGGACTTCTTAAAATAAAAATCAAGCCATACTTCCAAACCCAAAAAGTTACCAATTGCATTAGTTATTTCATAATAAGCTTTCTACAATTACTCTCAATATAAAATTAAAGACCTAAGTATTAGTCCTAAACACTTGTCCCTGCTTCTCTTGGAAAAGTTAACGAATATATTAGTAGTGATAAACACCAGGAAGTTTTCATGAAACCATGTCTGCAGAGGATAGGCTGAGAGACATGATTAGGATTTGAGACATGCACGTTAACATTTTTGGTTGACCCTTAAAGACAGGTGGAAAATTTAGCCTCACAAAAAAAATTATGCAAAGAAATAAGCTTTTCAACCTTTTGAATGAAAGGAACAACTAGAAACATCACAAAAAATCAGTTTATAGCTGCTAGTTGCTATGAGCACATGAATTTGTCAGTGAGGCTTGACTCAAAGAAATTTTTATGAAGACTGACCGAAAAATAGCCTTGGAAGGAAAGAAAAATAAAATATTTCTTTCCGATTTATTACTTAAACAGCAGTTAAGGACATTACTTAGCTGGAAGTAATAACATATTCTGAAATTAAAAAGACCACAATTATTCAGCTGTCACCACTAAAGAAAAAAAAACACATAAACTAGTTACATCATAGTCTTTCCAATCAATTATATCAGTAACCAACAGAATCTGACAGTCTCTTGTAATATGTATGTCTGAAATTTTTAACCTTCTCAGACGTATGAGCACTCCAGCCATTTCAGTTCAATGTTGAAGGGGTCAGCTCAAATCCTTGAGCCTAACCCCTGATATAAGAGGTCATGAACAGCTAAGCACCAGAAATTCTGTTAGCATCACATTGCATGCTGAGTGTCTGGATGAAACCCCACTGCAGCAGGGCTGCTTTGCGTATCAAGGGCATGACTGCAAGGAACAGTACAGCATGACTACAGCCACAACAGAACCTGTACTGCCACTGAAATGACACTGATTTGTTCCTGCATTAGCACAGGAAGCCAGTGACAGAGCAAGAAACAGCATCAGGAGAGTGCAGCTTAACTACTGAATTATCCTTAATTTAATCAGCACACTCAGTCTAGTTCTAACTTAGCTGAACAAAGGGAACAAAACTTATCTTTCATGGCATCTTTGCAAATCATGTGAAAATATCAACAAATGAATGTTGCTCTGGCAAAAAATGTACTATAATAAACAGGCACCAGATACACTCAACTGGGTATGCGGAGTGCAGTTCAGGGACTGGGCATCTGCTGTTCTGTACAGTAAGGAGATGACTAACGTACTGGTAGCTTCTCCCCTTTCTCTCATCCAACACACAATGTTTAGGTAAGAATTGAGATAGAAAATGTCTTTTCCCCTTTCATAGTAGTGTGAGAATCTAATGCACTAGCTAAAAGCTGATTTGAAAGGAAAAATTTGATAGAAGAGCTTTTAAGAGAAGGTTGACTATAGCTGCTGGGAAGAGTATTAATGTCATGAGCTAGACAGCTTATGTAACTATCCAATTAGTCTTCAGAACATCTAATATTACTCAAAAATAGAGGTGACACTGCCACCTAAAAATAAACACTAAGAGTAAAATCTTTGCTCTGTTGTAGCTAATAAGCCAAACTCACATTCAGTATCAGTGGTACCAGTATCTCACCACTGGCCTCAATGCCACAGTGAACAGCAGTATAGCATATTGTAGATTTAGACTATATCTAGGGAAGAAATTTTTCACAATAAGGACAGTGAAACACTGGCACAGGTTGCCCAGAGAGGTGGTAGACGCCCCATCCCTGGAAACATTCAAGGGCACATTGTACGGGGCTTTGAGCAACCTGATCTAGTTGAACATTGCAGAGGGGTTGGACTACATGACCTTTCAAGGTCCCTTCCGACTCAAACTATTCTACGATTCTATATTGGCAGGAGTCCCTGTCCTAAAACCTCACCAAGTGACAGAGAGAAAATTTTCTTCTGAAATACAGCTCTGACTGCATGTACAATTTTATGTAATTGCAATTTTAGTCATGTTAGAGAGCACTTAAAAAGTTGAGAATTCTCATTCTATTGTATTATTCTCCTAATATTGATACTGCTTTCAGTGAAGTTATGAATTGTCCTGCAACAACTTTCACTTTCAGGTGAAGTTGGAAAAAAATATTATAAAGATACTCTTCTTATTTAATTTCTCTTATAGCTATGAAGTAAGAAATGAACACATAATAATCTCTTACCGGCTTGGGGTTAGACGAGAATCGAGGCTTCCAGACTTCATGGTAATAGTGTCAG
>NW_010544123.1:33214-50285 GCF_000687285.1 Phaethon lepturus | reverse complement strand
TTTCCAACCTTAATGATTCTCTGATTCTGTGCTACTATAATTCTGTGCTGCATGAAGACAGAGTTTTTGTGTATGTTTATGGTCACTGGAGATAAGAATGAACAGAAGTGTAAAAGGTGAGACTCAAGCAATAATGTAAAGAGAATGTCAATATATAATCCACATTTTGAAATGCACATTTCTTTGAATTTCTTCCTTTTTCAGTTTAAAGTTCACCCATTATCTGGCATGCATGGATACTTGCAGTTTGACAGTATGACCAGCTGTGTTTTATCAATTCAAAAGGGAGGAATCCATGTTAAACCTTGTGGAGAAGGAAAAGCTATGAGCAAACCACATCACAGGAGACAAAAAAGCAAAAAGAAAAGTTCTAATTTTTCCCTGGCTTTAAAGGGACCTAGACATTATGAACACAAACTTTGCAGTAAGCATAGTCAGAAAGGGGAGAATAAATACTAGTAGGGAATGTCCCACATGTGTTTAGAAGATGTGCTATGGTTATGTTCCTACATGTAACAGACAGATTAGCACTTTTTGGTAAATATGTATCAGGAGTAATCTTGTCTAAGAAGGTAGCAAATCTACAGAGCAACCTTTCAGTTGCCTGAGGAACTTCTGCTTCTGGAGACATGTTGATACATCCTTCATTCTTTTTTTTTCCTAAGAGTGTGAGTAGATGTGAATTTTTAAGTCAGATGAGGTTCAGATTCAGTACCCAATTTCATCCCATCAGGTGTGTAACTCAATCCTAGATAGTCCATCTGAATGACAAATTAAAGGTAGGATTCTTTCCTCAGTAACAGAAGTGAATAAAAATTTGTCTGAAATAGCAAAAGTCTTTGAAATTGAGGAAAGTATTAGTAAATTTCTCCCTCATTTATAAAAAAGCCAAATGTTTATTGTTTGCAGTTCAAGTTTCTTTGCTTGAGCTCGGTGATGTAAGATTTCTTCTTGGTCTTTTTGTCCTAATAATCTGCCTGTTAATCTTAAAAAACTCCAGTTGGAATAGGAGCTTGTACACAAAATTATTTTAAATTCCGACACTTAATTCTCTCCCTTTTGGTGCAAGCTAAGCTTTGCTGAGTCTCTGAGATAATTTTTTACTTATTTTTATCTCCCAGATGGATCTGCAGTAATTTTTCTATGTCAGGAAAGATTATTTTACCTCTGCCTCGTTTTTTTTTTCAGACAATTGTAATAGAAAGACTAAGGTGTGAATGGAGAATGAATGGGAATGCTTGGGTGTGCTGGCACCTTATGGACCCCACAGCAGAGAGAGAGGCTCCCAGAATGGCCTGTGTTAATGGCATCCAGATTATCAGTTCAAGACCCCATCACGTCCACCTGCAGTTTCATGACGTGCTTGGAAAATTGAGCTTGTATAAAGGAGATCAGTGCTATGCAGTTCTGTGTTGTTATGTTTAACAACTGTTTCTTTTGCCTTCTAGACCTGATGAGATAGTTTTGGGAGCTGTTCCAAAAACAAGGCTTTGCTGGGGTTCAGCGAGAAAGACTCTGTGTTTCACAATGTGGTTTTGTTCCCTTATAAAAATTTAAGAAACTCACAATAACAGCCCCAAATCATGCTGCACACAGTATGATGTTCGGACCTCCTCCTGGGAAGACTTTTTCATGGTTTTGCTGTGGCAACCAGATAATAGTGAACAGCCCACGCAGTGACTGTTTCTGCAAACTGTTGACACAGCTCACAACAGTAGATCTAACTTGTAAAAGATACAACACCCAGCAGCCAGGAGAACCTCAAGCAATATGGGACCATTAGTCCTGCCTGTAAAATACACAGGTAAGGAAGATATTATTAGTGAATACATAGCAAAAACTTGTCTTTTTAAAAAAAGTGTAGCTTTTAAAAAGCCTTGTTTCAACACTGACCCTTGGGATAATTCATAAGCCTTACAAATAGTTGGAAGGAAAATTTAGGTGAGGTTCAGGCAGGTGGGTTTTTCATGCTTACAGGTTAAAATGAGACCTGACTGATATTCTTCTGTCCAGAAATTCGAGTGGTTCTTCTGGCTCCCTTCACCAGGAATGGGTGAGCTCACTTGGGGCTGGCAAGAGCCAGGTGTGCATCAGAGGCAAACACAGGGCGATTGTATAAAGAATTTGGCCAACGCTACTTAGAGGAAAAGGGTGAGCAAGCAACCCTGGAGCACCTTCTGTGCTCCCTGGAGTAGATTTAATCCACTCCATTGATTACAGCATTTCCAGGCAGCAGCATGAGTCTGAAATCAGTAAAACCTTTACTTTATCTCACCACAGGTGGTGGTCTCAAGTGTCTCTTGTGTGAGACAACCAAAGGCTCTAGGAAGGCAGCTGGTGGGAGGTCATGCACTAAAATACGGGTAGTACAGGTTGAGACAGCTGCAAACAGCCCAGAGGCAGCATCAAGTGTACGCACTATTCTGGTTCTAATGCACTTCTAATTGTCACTTAAATGCTGCTTCTCTTTCTGGTGGATCTCATCGTGTTTTCTGTGCAGTTTAAGCCAATTACCCGTCTGTCTTCAATACTGATAAAAACAAAATCAAGAAATTATTGCTACTGGACTCCTTTTGGAGATCTAGTTCGGCTTTCATGAAGTCATATGCAAGCGTATTTTTTTTGTCTTGCATTATTTCTTGCACAGTCCTACAGACATTTGTTCTGACTGACATTGTCCTGCAAGAAACAACCAGGAGCGACTGGGCCACCTCTCGGGCAGAGCTGCAGCATGTTGGCAGGAGCTGGGGAAGGCTGTTTCTTTTACTGCATTATCAGACTTAGCACTGGATGACTGATAGCAGATAATTTTAATTGGAAAAAAAGAAGTAATTTTTCATACCAGTATCAGCCATTAAAAGGGTAAACTCTGCTCTTCATTTTGTGCTGGAGTGTGCCAATAAAAACATCATCAGCTTTATGTTGTCCTCATGGTGTCCTCCTCTTCAGAGAACAGCAGAGTGATGCCCGAACACAAGTCAATGGTGTGAGGAAAAAGGAAAGCTGATTTGAGTGCAACAGGCTATGATTTTTTTTTCTGGAGGTTTCAATCCCTGGAAAGATTAGAAGATAATTGTATCTCTACTACAGGATTGCAGAAAGGTTTAAGGGAATTACAAAATAATTTTTTAAAGTAGGCCTTTCTACAGAAGGTTTAACAAGCCCATGATATTTCTATTATTTTATTCTTATCACATGGTGAAATACTTTTCCATTAGAGTGGAAATAAGATCTTCTCCTTACCATTTTAGTACTAATTCTCGGCCAGTCTGTCAGTTCAAACAGGGCAAACAAAAGCACAGTGCTGCCTCTGGGAGGTCCCTCATCTGAGACGTATCTGAGGGATTATGAATCAAGTGAGCTGATTTACAGAACAAATAAAATTATTTCTCTCGTGAAAATTTCTGTCATAATCATTAAGGTCCCTTTTACACAGTGGAAGACCAGGTAGGACTGTAAGAACTGTACATTCTGTCAATTTTGGCATCGCTTTTTAACACTAATTTCAATTTATGTTAGAAGAACTTTTCTTTGCACAGCTGATCTCAAATGTCAACAGTCTACCCTGCAAGCAGCTCTGTGCTGCCATAAATCACGTGGTTATTGCACCTTAGGGATGTTAGAAGCTCAGTGCCCATGAAGACACATTAATATTTGAAAAAAGTCGACCACTTTAACAAGCAATCTGACAGATGGATTCTGTCTCCATAGGTATCAAGTAACCACTCCATCACTTAATAGTTTATTATAACAATAATCACCATGAAAATTTCCCAAAGGGAGGCTCTAATTTTTCACATCTGAAGCCACACTGAAGGAACTGGGTTTGATTTTAGTATTCATGTCTTCTCATGAATGGCTCTCTGCATCTTTGTCCTCACAGATGGGCATGAATGAAAATGAAATGAATGAGTGTTTACAAAAAACCCAGACTGTAGTAACATACCAAAGGAGGGAGGGGGAAATTAAGAAGCTGTCCTTGTAGGCTTTATTCAGAAGAAATTCTCAGTGATTTCTGGTAGCTTGAGAAACCAGTGTGGGATCAGGCCCCGAACACATTTCAGTTGTACCTGGGTTATTTATCTGAGGAGAAATCATGCAGGGAATATTTTCTTAGTTTTAATATTTCATAGGAGTGAGCTTCTACTGCGGTACAGAGATGTTTGCATTGCAGAGATGACAAATAAAGACAGCCTGGACTGAACTGCAACCTGCAGGTCACAAGCCAATGTGGTTCCATTTACTGGTTCAGGTGTTATTTTACAATAAGGTGAAGCCTGTGGATCTCTTGAGTGCCCAGCACGGGGTGGAGGATGCTTGGAGAGCCACAGGATAGGGCTCAGAGGTGCTTCAGGGCACCCCAGAATTGTCCTGTGCCCCTCCACAGCTGTTGCCTTTTGGAGTCCTGGTCTGCGAGCTCAGGGAAGGCTCAGCCGCTGACTGCAGAAGGGTGAAGGTTCCTCCCTCCCTTGGTCCCCCAGGTCAACGAAGTCACTTGCGGGGTCCACAAGTTCTGTGGGAGGCAGTGTTGCCATGGGAAATTTCTTTTTCATGTGGAGGATTAGCAGCCAGACCCTTAAATGAGTTATTTAGGGTTTTTTTTCCAATTCTTTTATAATATCTTGCTATTAATATTAATCTTTTTAGTACCTACAATCTGTCAAGGCCACCTTACTGCTTCAGAGCACCATTTCCAATCCTAGCATGGGGTTAATGTCCCTTGTCACTGCAAAGACATACATCCTGAATTTGACCTTTTTGCTTTGGCAACCAATATCTTCTATGACTGCCTTTTTGGAATTTGCTTTTCGGAAGCTTGTTTGTGTGAGCAGAAGAAGGTACAAAGACTCATCAAGCTGACTCATTTGTTCTCACCTGGACAGTGGCTGTAGGAGAGATGCAGTGCTGGTTCCTTGTACTGTCCGCCGTGTTTCAGCTTGCAGGGGTACACATGCTGTAGTTCATACTGGAACCAGATTTTCGCCTAGTCATTTAAATTTTAAAATACTTGGCTTTAACAGAAACACATTTTGACAATCTGTTTGAGAACAGATTAGGATATTTTTCTCTCTTTCACTTCACTTCCCTTGTGTATCATCTGATTCATAAGTTGTCATCAAAACCCCCCACCTTACCTGCTCATGGAGAGCTCATTTCCTGAGAATTTAAAAGCCACTAAAGAACAGTCATGCACTGTTATTTTATTTTTATGTTTAGTGCAGTAGAGACTGAAATGCATGGCTTTTCCCCAGAAGTTTATTATCCCATTGTAAAAGTGAAGTTGAGTGAATGAAACTATTAGTTAAAAATGAGGGTCAAAGATTTCAACAACGAAATCAGAAAATTGCTTAACTGAAGGGAGACAGTGCCAGCTCCCCCCGGAAGCCAGCTGGAAGCCAGTTCTGCTCTGCAGTGGCGTGGTGGGTCTCTGATGGGGTCCTGGTGCCTCCTGCCTAGGACCTCCTCCCAGAAGTTTGACTTCTGCGGGGCTGTGTACGGTAGTTTGTGCCTGATGGCTCCTAGCCATATGAAGCTCTTGCTGTGTAGCTTGTGGGGCCAGGAGGATTGGCTCTTCTTAGTCTCTGTGTTGCCAACTCCCCCCTCTATATACAATGTAAAAGATGTTTCCTAGCTTTAGTCAAAGCTTCCAAGATGACCTCAGTGGATGCAACTTAATATAGTGACAAAAGCATCAATTTTCACCATGCTTTTATCTTCAAAATTCAATTCTTGGACTATGGGAACTAGTAATTTCGATTAAAACACATAGCATTATATTACTTAAAACCCTCTCTTGCTCTGCCTGGAAGAGGAGCTGCAAGAGAGAATGAGGAAAACAGGGTCTACCTATTTGCAGCTAGAAAAATGGACTGTCGGATGGGTTAAAAATGGTGTGGACCACCAGGCTCAAAGGGTGTTAATTAATGGCTCAAAGTCCATTTGGTGAGTAAGAAATGAAGCACCTCAGGGGCTGATACTGGTAGCTTAGGGATCCATACCAACCCTGACACTGGTCATATTTTCATTTCTGCATGAGGAAACAGAGCGCGCTCTTAGCGAAGAAGGAGATAACACTAAAGTAGAGGGATTGATGTGCTAAAGGTGAAAGATTTGCTTCAAAAGGAGTGCGAAGGATTTTGAGGACTGGCTTGACAGAAACCTCAGGAAGTTCAACAGAGGGGTGTGAGGCTCTGCAAATTGGGCAGGATAACCGCCCGCACCAGCTGGCCTGACCGGCTGAAAAGCTGCCCTGTGAGAAAGGACCTGGGGCTGTGATGGACACTAGGCTGAATATATTAGCCAAAAATGCACTTATACAGGAAAGAAGGCAAACAGCCCACCGCGCTCCAGCAGGGGTAATGTGGCCAGCAGATCAAGGGGCATTTATGTTCCCCTTTGTTTAGCACTGGCCACTCAGCTGTGGGCTCCTGAGTTCAAGAGGGATGTGGATGAACTGGAGAGGCTCTAGAGCAACGCTCTCAAGGTGGTCAGAGGCCTTGAGGAGAGGCTGGGATCTGTGAGAGCTGGGCTTGTTTGCTCTGGTGAAGAGGTTCGGGGTGATCAGCTAGCAGCCCACAGCTGCTCAGTGGAGACTACAGTGATGACAGAGCTAAAAAACCTGCCTTTGAGGAAGTACAAATGGAGTTCAATAGCAAAAACTCCTTCACCGGGAGGGGAGTGCAGCAGTAGAGCAGGGACTCAGGCAGCCACCATCCCTGGAAATTTTGAAGCCGTAGCACACCTGACCTAGCGTTAGCAATAGCTATGCTTTGACAGGAAGGCTGGATTAGGGATCGATTTAGGACCTGGGACGTGATCTTGCGCTTACTGAAACCAGTAGTAAGGCCCTACCAGCTGAAGGACTGGAGGCTTTTCCAGCTTCACCGTTTAGCCCAACTGGACTTTTTGCTGTGGCTTTGGCTCAAGGTGAGAGAGGTAACGAAGTGAAGGGGTGAGCCTTGGCCAGGGGAAGGGGTAAGAAGTGTATAGAGGAGGCATAGCTGTAAAGAGTTGGGATGTGCGTGGAGCACAAATAAGGAAATGATTGCTCTGAAACAATCCTGTGAGGAAAATTGAAGGGTTTAAGGTGTGTTAAAGGCTTTGCAGCCTCAAACTAATATTTATGGCCAATCTGGAAGAAAGAATTTTGTTCTTTTGCATATCAGCCCTTAGCAATTATAGATGTTTCTCTAAATTTGCTGGAACTATTCATATGTAATGGTATGTTGCACAGTTTCACAGGGATCTTGTGAAATACACTGTGGTATCAGATTATGCCTATTGCAAGTCAGTGTTTAATGCTGGCTCAAGGAGTTTAACCTAGAAATTTGCAAGCGGTTATTGAACACAAGCCCCAGTGAGGTTTCTGGGAGTGCTGCGGCTCTCCTCTGGAAGAGCAGATGTACTCCGTGAGCTATGCAAGACTGTTGGATGGGAAAGGACAAAAGGGCTGAGACAGTCTGGGACAGGCGCTGGCACAGCACCGTGCCCGTCGGTGGGGCTGTGCCGCTCTGCGCGGGCTGAGAACTTGGCGTGGGCTGCGGCGGCGGCTATTGTGCGCCATGAATGGCTGCTTCATGCTAGCCAGTCTGCGGTGGCTATTTTTCATCCCAAATTCTAACGTGCGGGTTTTAGAACAGCGCTTGTCTCAAATGTGAAAGAAACCACAGAGCAAGGGACTAAAAGGCTGTTTTGAAAAAGGCCTGGAAGGGAAGCCACACAGACTGGAAAGCTGCCCTGCTAAAACCTAGCTTTAAAGGAAAAAAAAAAAAAAGAGTCATCTCCTGAAGAAAAAGGAATAATCCTTTTGAAGACTGTCAGCCAGAGTCATGGATTCAAGGCTGGGTCAGATGCTTGGGTTGATCCTAATTATGTATACTGACATTATATTTTAATTATAAACTTGTTAACCCAAGATTACCTTGACCTAGATGAATAAGGAATACAGTACAAAGAGTAGTTAATAAGAAGTTAAGAATAGCTAACCAACACTATGTTCTTTCAGAGCTGAAGGGGAAAGCTGTAACCTGTGCACAGCTTGTGTGTAAGAGAAATTCTGCAGCAGGTGTGTAAACAACCGTGGTCCTGACAAAGCCACGTGTTGGAAGTGGATCTCTTACTCTGTCCTGTTGGCCAAGAAGCTCTTCTGAAGCAGGCTGCAGCCACCTCCCCCTCGTTACAGTTTGTTAAATATCAATGACTGTTTCACGGCCTTGCAGAAGTGTTTGTGAAATTCCAGCCCTACCTGAAAATACCTGGGTTGCAGCAAGATGAGGCTGAACAGAGAAGTGTGTTGGTAACATCCAGACATTTATGTACCTTATTCCTTTTAGAAATCAACAGGTAAATATGTAGTGGTGTTCACAAAAAATTTTCCTTTTTTTTTTGAGTGGATAGGTTGGCTGAAAAGTTATGGTCATGTTTGCAAGAAGCTTGACTGAGGCATATCTGGCCCGTATGTGTCAGTCAGGGGCATCTTGGACTGCTGCAGAACTTTCCTATTTACGGTAAAGGAGGCCTTGGTCCCAAGCGCTTACTAACAGCCTTAACAAAGGTTATAAATAGCAATTACTTGGATAACTCAGTCAGACCTGACTGTACTCATGAGCCCTTAATATTCCTTTTTTTTTTTTAATTCCATGGGATCCCAGAAGAAAGTAAAAATATCCCATGCTTAATATCGTGTAAACATTACTCGTTAGAAGAGCCTTCTGTCATTAAGGTAAAAAATTTTTCCTTTCCCTCCAAGGCCTGGGGTAATCCTTACCTCCCACAGGTTTGGATCTGATTTTTTTCCAAAAATCCCTTAGTGCTGTTAGTCCAGTATTTTGATGCCCTGACCTAAGATATTACTGCATTTTACATTAAGAGGAAAAGAAGGCATTAATGTTTTTTTTTCTTGTTCTAAAGAGTACCGTGGCAGATGAGACTGCTTCAAGGAGAGGTGGAGACTAGTGCTAAAAAAGAAAGATTTTTCCTCCTTGCTAAATGGAAAGGTCTCTTGAAGAAAAACAAAGTAAAGGAGGCATGATTGAAAGTGTGTGGAAGCCACAGAGCTCCTTCCATTGCCTTCACTGGGTTTTGATTTAGGCTCACAGAGTGTCCATTACATTTTTATTACCCTTTCTGGACAAATAAAATGTTACTTTTATTGTTTAAGAAAAAGAAATAATGAATGATTTTAGCATTCACCGCAGTGAGTCATTGACTTGAGCCAAGTGTAGCGTGACTCAGGGGTTCAAAGGAAATCCCCACAGACCCGTCGTCCTCCACTCCACTTCCTGAAGCTCCCCCAAGCCGTTACCATGCCAGCCCTGGTTGGCAAGCAGGGACCTGCAGCACGAGCAGGATTGCTCATTGCTGTGTGTTCACATGATGGGTAGGAGACAATACAACACATTCCTGAAAATCATTTCTGTTGGTGACACACAAAGACATTTCTCTGGTGACCTCTGCAGTCATGAATGCATCTCACAGCAAACATATAGGAATCCAGGAATGAAATCCTATCCCAGCCCAATGGTTGCTGCCAGATGAGCCTGTGAACATGGGATCGTCCCCTGAACTGGTTTTCCTGGAGTTAGCCTATTGCACTTAGAAATCAGAGCCTGCGTATCTGAGTCTTGACATGTGCATTGCCAGTAGGCACTATCGATCCTTGCCACATGGTCTATTGACTCCTACCGCATGGCCATACTCCTTGATGGTGGCCTGCTGCGTATTCGCTGGGCACAGCAAGAACTAATGTGGCTGACCTGAAAGAGTCATGCTGAGTTTCCGCTTCCCTCAGGAGGTGAGGAGAGGAGCAGGGATCAAACCTCCCAAATGCCCGTTTTCTTACGCCCCTGCATGCGTCTGATGTGCTGCACCTCACAGGAGAGGGCAACAGCACGGGGAGGGCTGAGAGCTGTGGGGTCTCTGCCCACCATGGAAAGCTGTTGACTGCCCTTTACTTTCCATGTAAGGCACAGTCAGATCCCTAATTTACTGTAGTGTTATAAGGTTCAGCATGTTTCCCCCCTGCCCCGATAAGGGAATGCCACAGTCAGGGTTTGATGGAAAGCCTACACACACCTTGTAAAAAGCCCCATTCTGCTCTGTTTGTGAAACACCATAAAACTATCTTTGGTGACAGCTGGAGCAGGAATGACCTCAGACTACATACCCTACCAAAAAAGCCTTCCAGCGCACTGCAGGTGGGTTGTGTCTTTGGGTGTGACAGTCACCAAAAGCAGAAGTGCTGAATATCTTAACAAAAAAGCTCAAAGTGAAGCTGAAGTTAGTTAGTGGACAAATCCACCCATAGATGCACAAGCCCAAATGGGTGGAAACTGCTGTAGGGGCTTGTGAGGCAGAGTAGAATTATTGCTGTTACTGACTCCCTCTTCCTCTGTGTGGTTTTCTTTAAGTTCTCAGGGCTTTCTCATAAAGCTCTGCATCTGCACAACTCTGTATCCTGGGGATATTTACTGTTTTAGAGCTCAGCCATCTTTTTGCTTGGGGCTTATTCTTCATTTTATTTTTTGGTCAACAATTCTAGATAATCTCAGGAAAGTGTTAATGGCTTATTATTGAGAGGACAATTCTGGCCTGTGGAGAAATCCTGAGGTTTTTTGTCAGAAATAAGCATCCTCTTGAAAGGTATTTGTTTCCTTTGAAAAGGATAGAGAGGTGAAGGAAAGTCACTGTGCTGTGTGCATAGTTAATTCTGGGCATGGTGTGTTATTGTTGTAGTTCACTGTCTCCATCACTGTTGCCTGGGTTTGTCACACCCCATACTGTCCTATATTTGGCTATAAGTTTCCCATGGTAGTCCTTCACGGTGTGTCCATGCTGTGCCTTGTCTAACAAAGTCCCTCTCTTAATTAAAGTCTCATACTCCTGCTTTTATGTAAAGAAATAGTAACAAGATAAAACAAAGTTGTTCATGATATAATTATGGCCTGTAGCTAATGCATAAAACTGTGCTCAAAAAACATACAGTTGATTTTTGCCATGGTAGAAGTACATTACAAGATGGTGTACACCAGAGTAAACATCTCTGCGGGGGCTGTTGTCCCCCCTTCCGATCGGCAGCCCCTGTTGTGGTTTCTGCTCTGTATGATGACATCTTGGATCCATCCTCTTCATGATTACATCCACTCCTGCGTGTGCCCGGGAGATGGTTAGGCTGGAGTATCATAAACCAGGGGCTTGTGGCAGCCCCAGGCTTTGATCCAATCTGCAGAGTCTCACTGATAGCTCAGCTTTGCTTTTTCCCTGGATGGATTGGCTGAGCTGTTGCAGGGTGATTTATAATCATGGGAGAGACCTGCAGTGTCACAAGATGGTATCAACTCCTGATGGGTACTCACATGGTAGGTCCCCCCAAAAATGCCTCTTATCTATCATCCTTACACAAATATGTGTTTACATTGACATTCATAGTTGCAGTCTTGAAGTGCTGCCAGACCACTGAGTTTATTTTGGGATGATGAACATATGGTTCCAAAGCTTCATTGTTGCAACAGTGGAAGTAAATCAAACATTGTCTTCTTGTTTTGTTTGTTTGTTGGACAGTGGCTGGGATCATTGAGGTGGTATCTCTAACCATTGCATTTTTGAATTGAGAAATGCTTTTCCTTTCACTCCTTTGCTCTATATTTTACTTCTATTTCCGTATTTTCAGAACTTTTCTAAAGAGTTAGATGAGTTGTGTTATTTTTTTTTTAACTGTATCCTCCATATGTAAGAGTTTTAGATACTTATGATATTTACTAGTGTCTCAGTGAGTCTGGTGCATGTGTACAATTGACTATGCATGGTGCTGTGCGAACTCGTTGATGTGCTTTTTGAATGTACACGTCCAGCCTTCTGTTGTGCTTCTTTTCAAAACCTCCAGCATTTTCATCCCGTGTCTGTTCACCACCTGGGGCCAGTGGAGACAGAGCATGGTGGAAGGTGGCATGGCTTTACACGTGGATAGAGTTGTGAAATAATGAGCACCTGGATTATGCAAACACAGACAAAGGCCCTTTAATAGTTGGGTCATACTTTATTTGGACGCATCGAACTGGAGCTCGTCCTGACCCTGGCTCTGAACGAACTGATGAGGGGCTTGCAGGCAGCTTTGCCTTGCATCCTCTGCAAGGGACACCCTGTAATTGCCCAGTCCCAAGAGCAGGATTTAGCATGGTGTGATCAAAGCGATCTCCTAATCGTGCTGTTCCCCAACACTTTGACTGAAAATAACAAAGGTATTCAACCTGTGAGGAGTGAATGTGTGAAAGATTTTCACCTGTTTATGAAGGCTTGGAAAAAACCACTTGATTGTACACGTTACGGTTCAAAGCTGGCTTAAAGTTTTGTCCTTTGTTCAGGGGGTGGAGGTGCCTCACCCTGCCTTTTGATGGCTTTCCTATCCAGCTCTTCCCATTATTTCACTAAGACATATGAGCTTGGTTGCTCCACTTTTATCTGTGCTAAATATAAATGGAAAAACAAACTGAACACAGCAAGGTAAATAAAGAAAAGGAAGTGTAAGACAGACCTCTTGAGATTTTCAGTATTCCCACATGTTTTACGTTATAAACCAGCAGGCGAGCACCGGGCTGCCACACAGGTGGAAATGTGTTTGTGGAGGCCACTGAACACTGAATATTTACCCTGTATCAAATGACAGAAAGGGCTGAGTGAAATAGCATTGTGCTGAGCTGCTGTGAAAGGCTGTGAGGTTTCCAATATCCCCCAAACTTCTCTAGGGTGGGCTGGTGTTTGCAGAGTTGTTTGCAATATAAAAACATAGAGGCAGTGGCTCAAGCTACTAGCAGAAAGCTGTTCCTTACATTGCTGGTAAATAGAGGTGCTGCTGAAATCTGGTGAGCTTTTGTTACTGGGTAAGAAATTTAGGGTAACACCGTGGAGCCAATTATTAAAATGAATACTATTTTATGACTAATATCTCTCCTCCATCTGCAAGGACAGGCAATATCTAACATCAGACCAGCTGATGCAGCTGGACAAAGCAAACAGGATACACTTCATTTTGCAGATAGGACCATCCAAAGCACGTCAGTAGCTGGCTGTTAAATTTTCGAGGGCTCTCTCTTAAGGTAGACACAGCTTGTAGAAAATTGGTTACTTGAGAGAGAGACAGATGAGGTTTGTTAGTGGAGCTGTGAGCTGTGGAAGGTTGTCAAAGGCTGAATAAAGATGCAGGTGTTGAAAAGATGCAAGGGAAGAGGCAGTGGGGGGTAATTCACAGTGCCACTGGAAGCTTTAGCCATTGCCCAGGGTATGACCTACTGCCAGTGAGACATGCAGGCCTTCAGTATTTGGCAGGTTTAGTCTTTTAGTGAAAGTTTCTGTGTTCTCATGCATGCCTTTTCTAGAACAGGTCTGGAAGGGGGACAGTCTGCTGGGATAGACATAGCAGTGATCCTGTTTTGCTAAACAGAGGGCTAAGATGTACAATGTTTTACAGGCTTTATCAGATGTCCCTAGCTGTTCTTAAGAGTTACTGTGATAACTGTACTGACTGGAGGATGTTTAGTTTCCACAAGTTAACTTCCTCAAATACAAAGCTTAGACTTTGTCAAACCCAGAATCTTACGTGACACTTGCAAGTTTACTCAGACTTATTAATTGCAATGAAGGGCTGTGAGTAAAGCTTGCAAGTTAAGAGCAAGCCCTTGGTTATTTCTGACCGTGAGAGGTGCCCACTCTACCTCTGTGAGTGCCTCTATGTCTCTGTGTGTGCTTGGAGACCCTCCGGCTGCCACTAAGTTTATAATCAACCAGAAAGATAAAACAAAGGATGATTCTTCCCCTAGGATAGCTAGGGAATCGGTACATATGGTGATATTCACCCCACCTTGTTGTAGATATCCAGTGGGGAGTGTGTGTGTGTGTATATATATATATATGTATATGTGGGGTGCCTTACCATGACCTGGCTGTGGGGGTCCTCCCAGCAGTCAGAGGTAAAAAGAGGCAGGTCTACCCTGTACATCACCATGAGCGTTGCCATTTCAGCATTGAACCTACCAGGAAGGTATGTGACTCTCCTACATGAGATGAGACAAATGCCACCCTCACTGACTTGCCCAACTTAACACAGTTGTGGGAGAGTCGAGAGCTGAGCAGAGTGCCTTTAGGAACAAACCCAGAGAATGCAGCGTCTGTCTTCTGTTGTGTTCATTGTTCTTTCTGCACATCAATGCAGGAAGCACCAATAGCAGGTTCCTGTGAAGCTTGGCAAGTTCTGCCACAGATCTGAACTCCCAGAATGTGGCAGGAAGCAGAGTCCAGGGCCCTGGGGTCTAGTCTGTGCACACAGCTTGGGAAAACGGGAAGGACACATCACCACACAGATAACCAATTGTTATACTAGAAGCAAATAAAAATAGAGATCTTGGTGTTGGCATAAAATTGCTTCAGATCAGGCCACTGAAATTGTATGTGCCACTTTGCGCCTGGCTTGTTCTCCAGATCAGTGGTGGGAAGATGAAGGGAGTGTTCCAGGAAATGTCCATGAGGATTTGCCTTTTGTTTATCATTGCTCATCTTTCTCTGTGGTGCATTTTTTCCCATTCTTTCAGGAACTGTGTGTGGTACATACCATTCACATTACATTAACTATAGATTGGTAGGATCGTAGCTGGATGAAGTATTATTAGGGAGATGATTACATACTGTGGGTAGCTGTCAATGCTCCTGATAATACGTTGCTGAGGAGTTCACACAGAGCACAAAGCTGTGTATCATGGGCTTTTTTCCGCAAATGGATTATATGCACAGAGCATCTACTGCCTTGCACTTAAGGTGACCAGAAAAGAGGTGGAATTGTGCCACTTTTCTATGAAATCCAGGGGAAGGCCTGAATATTTTGAGCAGTTGTTCTCTCCTTTTAATACATTTGGCGTTTTGGTTTCAACAAAAAAAAAAAAAAAAAAAGAAAAAAGAAAAAGAAAGTTTCAAAGAAAGCCAAACAGGCTTTCTTTTATGGGAAAGTTGCTGAAGTTTACTGCAAACTTGCTTGTTTTGACACCTATGTCAAGGGTGTGAGCCTGAGCAGACAAGGCAAGCATGTTCTTTGTATTCTGGAGCGTCTCAGGCTTGTTCTCCATTTTATTCCTGCACGCAGGCAGCTGGGGGTCCTTGGGCTGGAGAGTGACTTTGCACCCAGAGGGGACCAGCACAGAAACGGGAGCCTGCTGGGGATGATGCTGGGAATGGGGGCTCCTCGGCTGCCCCCCACATCTGTCTGCTTTCGTGATCGTTCCGGGTACGAGCAGGGACACTCTGCCAGAAGGTGGCACTCCAGACCCTTTAACACATGTTCCGTGCTGTGTCGGGCCCCCCCCGCCCCAAGGGTGCCAGCGCTGCCCCTCGTGTCGGTGCAGGCACAGCGGGGCTGGCGGGGAGCTGAGACCTGTTCGGCTGCGGACACAGGGAGCTCGGCACGGGCTTATTCCCTGGCTGGGAAGCACAGGTACATCCCAGAGGCCGGGGGTACATCTGCGTGCCTCTCCCACGCCGGGGACGAGCTCGGTATGGGACCATCCTTTCCGCTTGCTCGCACGCTCCCCAGAAGAGCCTGAGCCTGCCAGCCCTGTCCTGGCAGCGCCCGGGCCAGGCGCTCTCCTCCGCAGGCTTAAGGGCGAGGCTGCCTCGTTTTTGGAAGTGAGAGAGTTTCCCATTGTAGAAGCAGTCTGTCCTTCTTTGAGGACAAGAAGCTTGTCCTCAGAGCCAGTGAAATGGCCTTGCTCTTTTTAACTGGGTGCTAGAGAGGGAACCGATAAAACTGCTGATCTTGCTTGCGTGCTGGGAAGGGTGGCTCTGGCAGGACTGTCTTGCTCTGATAGGCAGAGGAACATAGAGATTTTGAAAGCAGTTACAAAGCAGGCTGCAGACTCAAAAGAATTAGTGGGCTATTAAAGATTTGAACTTAATAACAAGCTTGACTAACACTGACTAACAAGCCCTGCCAAAACACTGCTCCCCCCCTGCTTTTCCCATTCTCATGCCCAATTAGTGCTGCCACCTTTACACTCAAAGGCAATGGCCCCTGTCTTTCCATCCCATGCCCTTCCTGGCAGTGTATTCTCAGCTAACATGGACATCTCAGTATTTGATGATCCTGCAACCTGCCAGTATGTGGAAAGACTGGCCACTTCTGTAAACTGTGCCTCAACTGTCCGTCTAGTGAGTCAGTGCAAGGATCTCTGCCTCCATGCAAAGAGCTTTGTTGCTTGAGGTTACACAGGGGTTCCTGCATTTCTTAGTCTGTACGGTTATTTGCTGGGTCATCGGACTGACTGCATAAGAGAAAAGAAGATTTTTACAGCTGAAGTTCAGCAGTTGCCAGTTATGCATGCTCCTTGGGAGCCAGAAAGAGTTGTACCTATTCAGCACTTTGTTGTCACTGAATTTTTTGATTGCTCTGCTGCTTACAAGGTGCACATAGAGCTGATATAAATATTTTCATAGTTTCTTGCTAGGTTTATGATGCAGATACTTCATTGTAAACAAGTCTTTAACAACAGCCCTTGTAATGGATTAAGTTATAATTCAACCCCCACCCTCCCCCCTGCCAAAGACGAGTGACTGACCCTGGCTCACTGGAATGTGATTAAATGAGGTATCTCTGATAAATCTCTACATGTTTCTCTGGAAAGTAATTTCCACTTTGTTATATTACAGTAGCCGGTGCCTTATGAAGTAAAAGAAAACATTTGTCCAGAAGGACATCATAAATTTCATGACAGACTTTAAATTTTCTTGGATTAAATGTTTAAAGTGGAGCAGACTGATCTTCTAAAAACACACTGGCCTTTCCTGAGTTCATGAGAAGCTGCTTCGTCTCCTCCATTCAAAAGTGTATGAAATCCCCTCTGCAGAGGAAGCCTGGTGGTAGACGGAAGCAATATAGGTGTTGGCTGGATTTCAAACCCAGGGAAAACCAACACCATCTGAAAGCCAGTATTGTAAATAATTAGTTGGGATCATTTTTGATAAGTTGATTGTGCCCTATAAAAGAGGGATTGTGGAACCCACCATAGCCCCAGTAACTTGGACATAATCCAATTTT
>NW_010544123.1:20714-28214 GCF_000687285.1 Phaethon lepturus | reverse complement strand
TTGTGACACCAAGGAGAGCCCTGCTTTCAGAGCTGAGCTGCTGAGACTCCCCTTGATTTCCACAAATTTGAATATTATGGCAAAGTTACAGTCATTTCCAAGCACAGAAAGGTACATATAATCATTATTGCTCCTATTACTGCTGTTCTTGATATCACTGCTGTGCCCTATTTCCTCTGTGCCAACAGTAAGTTTTGTCCAATTATAAGGTAGTTTATCCGGAATGTGAGCTCACTGGATTGATTATGCATGGGCTCTCATCCTATGCCTGGCATCTGTATCAGATATTTTAAGCACAAATATATCTTTGAGAATGCATATTTCTAGACTTTAGTTCCTGGTTTGTTAAATTAGCATAATAGCTATTCTCCTTCTCCTAGAAGACACTCTCTGAAAAAACCTTGGAACAAGGTTGCATCTGCCCTTGCTCCATATCATGGTACACTGAAACCATGCATATTTGGGATAAAAACCAGTGCTTTGATCTGTTCTTGTTCCTGCTGTTTCCTTGCAGAAGATTCGGCAGAGATGTCTTGAATCCCACTTATATAAGTAGATAGAAAGTTGGATCCATAATATCTTCCTTTTCGATGATACTTTATTTTACTTCCAGTGAAATTCTCACTTCCCATATGAAACCTGTGTAAAAAGCTGGGAAAGAGCTCCATCTGAGGTCTTTTTTTCTCCTTTCGTTACAGATGACTTGGATTTCTTGTGCTTAGACAGGCTATTTGCAAATATTCCTCCAAGTGTCCCAAGTTTCACACTAATGTTTAAACTTCTACACTATCCTTCTTTGTGTTCAATTAGCATTAATGGGTATACCTTTGAAAAACAACTTCAGATTTTCAATATATAAATAACTGGCTACCCTTTTATTTCTCTGTGTGACTGCATTACATGCTGCTGTTCCCAAGTTTGGGGAACAAAACGTATGACCTTTTGTTGTGAATTTTCTACAAATCTTAATGTTGCTGCCACAGAGGGCAAAAAATTAACATTTGATAAGTATTTTTTCAAAGACAGGGGAATTCACTAGCCAGGTATCACTGGAACAAAACAGACTGGAAAGTGCTTAGTGGAAGTCCTATACAAGCAGGAGCACTCATCTGCAAAAGACCTATGCTCTAATAGGAGCAAAACCACAATGCTGCTCCCATGTTATAGTGCGGAGTGTAACTATCCCATAGACACCCCTTTAAGTTGTGCAGTGGGTAGATGGGTTCACAGGGCTTTAATGAAGAAGTGTATAGAAGTGGAAAAACTCAAAATAAGTGGAATGCGAAGTAATGACAACAGTAGCCTCTAGGGATATGTTAAGCACTGAGAGTGCTTACCACAGAAAATTTGTATGGACGTTTGCTTTTCTTGCATTGGCCAGGCTTTATGGTTGTCATTTTGAGTATTTATTAGAACAATACCACATGTTGATTGCTTACATTCTTTGAATTAATTCCCACCCAATGTAGTGAGATGGAGCTCTGAGTCTTTTCAGCAGTTGTGTATCATGATTTCACTTACTGCTGGCATGATTATGGGATACTGCATTTTAATGATAAATTGTGCAGATGTAAGGCCCTCATATACCTACAGAATGATTCCCAGGAGGAAAAGTGGAATAAGCTGGTTGTTTAGAGTAGATTCTGATCATGCAATGCAGAGTATGAGCTGGAAATCAGAGCCCAAAACGTGCCTAAACCAGAGCAAGTACGGTTGCCTGAGCTGCAAATGGGGAAGGGGGGGAAGTAATCACTGCCATGATTTGCAGGCAAGACATAGAAGGCCAGTTTAGTCTTCATTGCTCTGAAGGCAGCAGAAGCTGTGGTCTCTATCAGCAGACAGATCCTCTTGATGGACCCAAAGTCCAAAGCACTTGCACATCCTGTAGCTGCATTTCCTACAATGTATCCCATATAATTGGTCATTTTTGGAAAGTCCAGGGTGACAGGTTCCTAATATTTGTTGTGAGTGCTTCTTCACTTTGATGAACACATATCTAGGACCTGACAGTCTCTTGAACTCGTTAGCTTAGATGCCTCCAATAGCCCTCCAGGCCTGCATGGCCTGCTTTTGACCACCTAACTTGAAACATCTATTGTAATTGACACAGCTAGCAGCAAAAATCAACCTATAAATCTAGGGAGAGCAACAGTAGTCTTCAGTGATTCATACTGCATGACTTTCCTTCTGAAGGTGCATCTTTCACTAACTACGGAAGAGTAGGCATAAGCTCAACAGTTATGAACCTAACATTCATTATAGGAAACACGGCCTCGATGATATGTGAATAAGTATGAAAGTGGCCTCAAAAGGCTCCCCCTGTGTTAATCTGCTGTGTCTGCATGACACACAAGTTTCACACCCACAGTATTGATGGTCTTTACCAAGCTTTAATGTTCTCACAAAGTTTCTCACATGTGTCTGAAGTTTGTAATCTGCTTTTTGTTTTAAAACTGGTTTTCTCCCAGAAAACAAATTTCCCCATAGTCTTTCACTTCCAGCGAAGTTCAGTAGGTACACTGTTGGGGACTCTGTTCTTTGAGTGAAACTACACCCTTTCTGGTTCAAGCCAGAGTAAACAGCTGTTGGTAGACAACTAAGCCTTACACAGCCATTCACTCACTCTTCCCCCAGTGGAATGGGGGAGAGAATCGGAAGGGTAAAAGTGAGAAAACTTGTGGGTTGAAATAAAGGAACTTAATAGGTAAAGAAAAATCTGTGCATGCAAGCAAAACAAAACAAGAAATTAATTCACTGCTTCCCATCAGCAGGCAGATGTTCAGCCATTTCCAGGAAAGCAGGGCTTCATCACGTGTAATGGTTACTGGGGAAGACAAACGCCATCCCTCTAAACATGTCCTTTTCTTCCCTCTTCCCCCAGCTCTTATTGCTGAGCACAATGTCATATGGTATGTGATATACCTTTGTTCAGTTGGGGTCAGCTGTCCCAGCTGTGTCCCACCCCAACTTCTCGTGCACCCCTAGCCAGTGAGTACGCTGGCAGGGCAGCGTGAGAAGCAGAAAACGTCTTGACTTTGTGTAAGCACTGTTCAGCAATAAAGAAAACATCAGTGTGTCATCAACACTGTTTTGGTCACAAATCCAAAACATAGCACCATACGAGATACTATGAAGAAAGTTAAATCTATTCCAGCCACAACTAGTACGCCAGCAAATTGGAGTGTGCTGCTTGGGTGCCAAAGTTGGCTTGCGATGCACAAGTAGTACTGGAAAAGGTTGTGAGGCTTTATTGTCCCAGCATGGAACGTAAGCTAATGAGCTAATGATATGTGGACATCATAACAAGGCAAGCACAGAGGTTCTCAGAGCTCACAATGTTACGTGGCACCAAAGGAGCAGCAGCTTGGGTCAGCAGTAGCATCATCTCTGTGCTGTACGTTGGTGTGTAGGGCAGGAAAATTCTTGTAACTGGCCTTCAAAATTAGAGGTAACATAAGTCTTTGGAGAAGGTGTGTGTTTCTCTCGAGGGACCATCTGGGAGATGGGTTATATATACTTGCCTAACCAAAGTTTGATGTAAAGCACCTCTTCAGACCACATACTCCATTGAAGGGAGTCACTGTCAGCGGCATATTGGCAAGTTTCTTGTCTAATCTGGTCCTGAATACTTAGGGAAATTTTTCTAACTGTTCTGGGGAGGATATTTAGCAGTCTGACACATGTTATTGTATGTTTTTTTTCCCTAAGATACAGCCTAAATTTTTGTTGACTTAGGTTTTACCCTGTTGTGCCTTGCTATATCACTTGAACGTCCTTGAGCAACATTTTTTTTCTTCCTCTAAGCTTCAGCCTTGGTAATGTTTCACATCATTATTAATAAGAAAACTATGCAGTTGTAATTTATGGGACACATACACAGCAGAGCACGCTACACAAAGGCTTACCGGTTTCAGAAAGGAGCAACAGGCCTTTGTTTCTGTATGATGACTTCATCGGCTTTGGATCAGGCCCATGGGGAGCCACAGTTAAAATAATCACTTAAATAACCAAAGTTAATGTATAATTCTTTGTAATCCCAACAGTTTTTAGAAGCTATTTTACTACTGTCTTGGCTGCTTTATTCTTTGCTGATTGTTTTCTCTCCATTTGGAGATGATCTGGCTTTCTGAAGATCTCATTTAAAAAAGGCTCAGTGCAATTAATCAGTGCTGTTGGGCTGGTTTTCTGGAGTGCTCATTATGTTTCAGTTACGCTGAACTTCTTTCTGAATGCTGTTTAAATGCATTCCAGATTTAGCTTTCTGTCTCCTTTGCGGACAGACTAGGTCAGATGAGGTAAGTTCATGTAGCACCATTGAGGTAAGTGCTGTCATGAAGGTCAACATCAGATGAGGATTGGGCTTCTATTTTTTCCCTGCTAGACAGATCATCTGCATGGCCTGTGTGGAGAGGAAGTCTCCTCTCTTCTTGGTCCTCCAATGGTATTGAAGAAAATATCTCCATCTAATAATAATACTGTAATAATTTCAACCTAGAAGCACATGGGCACGTCCCTGCTCCCCCGCCATGTGCAAGGTGCCCTACAAAAAGACAATAAAATGGAGAAGGTAGCAAGTAACTTAAATTCTAAGGCAATGAACAGATTCAGATAAACAAATGGAGGTAGCAAATGGAAATTCAGAGGCAGAACTAGTCATCCTGACATGCAATACCCTTGCCACATCACCCGACATGGCTGTTGTCAAGACACTCTGTGGGAAGTCGTCATTCCTCTCTTAGCGTGGAAAAACGCATTCTTCTTGACTTGCATCTGTAGTCCTTCTGGATGAAGAGAAAACTAAAAACCTTTATCCAAGATACGTAACATGACTACGTAGTCATCACTGTTTGAATGAGCAAGTTGAGAGTTTCACGACAGTTTCCTCAAAGGGAGGGGGCCATAGTTAGCACAACATCTGGCAGTGCTGACATAATATAGTTTAATTCACATCATCTGTTGCCAGCCAGAGACACACGGAGATGCAGCATTGTAAAATGTGATTATTCTAAACACTGCACACAAAATTTCATGCTGAAGGTTTTGGGAAAGTTGCTTTTCCTCCTGTGCACATGTGACATGTCATCCTTCTGGCTTCTCAATGTCACATGACTGAACATCATATCATATTCCATGATAGACATCTGACTTGTGGCTTGAAACCATTTTTCACTCAGTAAGATAAATGAAGATTCCTGTAATCCTGTTTACTTGGAGACAGGACTATGACAGGACAATGACTGCGTCAGTGAATGAGACGTATTTTCTGAAAGCTGCTAAACTCAGTGTTTGTGAAGGTGTCTCTACTGATTCTATCTGGCTTGTGTGAAACACTCATGGGATGCAGAGGCCTTTCTGTGAGTTGTCCTGCTTCCACTGGCCTACTAGTTTGGATGCATGTGACACTGCAAATTTGATCTTCCACTATGTTAAGGGAGTGGGGCTGAACTGCTGCCTTGGGGAAGGACTGACATAGCATATCGTGATGGGTTTCTGAAGGATTTTGTGTCAACTTCATTGTAAAAACCTGTTTTTTAAGATCATATGGACTTAAGAAAGATTTGAAAGCTGTGATCTCATAAATGGTATGATAGTACTACGAGGAGGCTCAAGAAGACAAACTGCATGAAGGAAACATGATGCCCATGAAGGAATATTCTGTGAATACAAGTAGGGAGGTGCTGGATCCTAACCTTCCAATCAACCTCATGCCCAACATTGAACACTGGTCATCTTTAATGAGAATTATTTGATCTTTAATGAAGATTTGTTTACAAATACCCAGTATTTTTGAGGACACTATATTTCACTCTTTGAAATCAAGACCCTTGAACCATGTGTCAATGCTTCATTCTCCTCAGCCCTCAGTTTGGAGTCATGAATCTTGTTTTTCCAGGAAAGAGTAGATAAAGAGTATCTAGACTGAGGGTGTCTAGCTTATTTTTTCTTGAAAATCTCCAGTGCTTAGTGTAATAAAAGCCTGCGGCCGTTATGTAGTTACAGCCACAGAAAGAGCAGCTTTTACAGTGGAGTCTGCTTTTAAAATCCTGCCATGGCAGACCTTTCAAATAACTGATAGCCTTGCAATTGTCACTTTTAAAGAAAGCAGATAGAGTACATCTGAAGAGAGGAAGAGAAGTATTACCTAGGCTGGAGATCAAAGTACCCTTCCACAGGGGACCAAATCCAGTTAATGCTACATTTACTTTAATAACCTCCAAGGAACTGTACCTATCCATTTCAGTCTCACTATCATTTATGAAAGCCACCAAGGAGGAAATTACAGATTCATAAAGTCAGCTGCAGGAATTCAAGTGCATATACAAATAATGGCTTGCTGATTACTGAAGCTTTCATTTCTGAAACAGAAAAGAAAATCTGCTCTTTGAAAGTCACATGGAGGCATATGAGATACAGAAGAACAGTCACGGGTTAAGCACTGATTTAATAGGCTCTTTAAATGAGCGAAAGCTACTTCTCAGTGCTCCTCTGACTGCAACATCCGACTGTCCCAGCCGTTGCTGCCAGTGAAATGCTGTGCACTATAGATGTGGTGTGTGATCTACATGCAATGTGGTGGGGAGTTTAGGATTTCTGCAGGGCACAAATGGTGCCAAGGCAGCAACTGAACCTTACTGTCTGGTGCTCCTGTAAACAGGATATTTATGCCAAATACACTTCCAGAATAGATTTGCAGACAACTGCTGTGTGAGCTTAGTGTGTTTTTATGGCGTGCTCTATGAAGAGCAAGTGATCTAATAATTCTGTGCCAATTTAGATGCAGGCTACAAGTGAAATGTAAATAGGAATAGTAATGTATTGTGAAATGTAGATAGGAACTGGCTACACCTGTGCTACTACAGACAATGGGCCAGGTATGTTCTCTGACCTGGGCCCATCGGCACAGCCTGACTCCTGACTGTATGGCTAAACTCTTTTCCCTTGAAATGGGGTTGGTCAAAGCTGTCCCTGCGGATGAATCCTGCACTGTGGCCAGCACCATTATCTGGAGTTGATGGTAAGGTGGCCATGAGATAACACTCAAACCTGTGCCCTATCTTGGTTAACTTTACCAGTGAAAATGTAGCCGGAAGGTCAGGATGGGTTTCACCTACTAGTGTTTAAGGAATTTGCTTGTGATGACTCTCCTTACTTATCCTTGGCTTTTTCTGGCTCTCTGCACCAACACTGACACCGCTGAGCGACTCTGGTGATGACGTCTGTCCACCTCTGAGACCACCCCCATGTACCATGCCAAGAGATCATGCTGCCAGCATGATAACGTGGAGCAGACACTTTCTATTTGATGACACAGAAGAGAGGCTTCATGGGCCACAGGAGGCCAGTGGGATGTAGTCAGAGAGTTGCACTGCCTGGTGCTCAGGCGGTGTGGAGGAGCCTGGCAGCTGCCTGAAACTGAGATCCTGTTTGGGGTACCAGCTTCTCCTCACTTCTGATGATCACAGTAGTAGCTGACTGCTGAATGTCCTTTGAACATCTAGC
>NW_010544123.1:0-20683 GCF_000687285.1 Phaethon lepturus | reverse complement strand
AGTCGGCCAGACGTTCCCCTACACTGGTGGCTACCTGTCACAGATTCCTCCTTTCCTTGGCGCTGTCGAGGCACCGAAGAAGGGACAGCTCTGAAACAGGGGAGTTCATAGGGAGATTTCTCGGGAAGTGCACAAAGGCTGTGCTGAGGGTCTAAGTCAGGTCTTGAGTTGTCCATCGGAGCCAAAGGCATCTTGTTAAGGACTCAATGACCAGAACAATTGAAATCAAACCTTTGCTTAAATGAGGTCTTTTAATATTTTCTCTTTGCCCTTCCTGGTCACAGGTAAGGTAAGTATATAAAAATATTCCCAGCAGTTATCTCCAGTTTGTGGTATTAGTTAAAATCCTACAGCTGTGTGCAGAAGAGAAATAGGTTAAAAGGTATTATATATATACATATATAGAGACAATGAGTGAAGTTACACACAAAGCATATGTGGGAATAGACAGAAATGTGAGTTCTTACATGTTTTAGCTTTATTGTGTGGTCACAGCTGGAACATGTGCACAAGAACAGTCACTCTTTTATCAACAGCTGGTACTTCACTGCATTCTCACACACTAACAAAACCTTGGCATGCAGGAGATTTGGTGAGGAAGACCTGCTGTTCCTGCCACTGCAATTAATCATGCTTGTTATGGCTGGAGATTAGAGAGAATCCAATAATACTTAAGGATCCCTGGGAAGTGAAATATTTCCTATTCTTACTCCTCCCTGTCAAGTGGGAATTGACAAGTATTCCATTTAAAAATCTGTAAGTGGATTAATTTTCTCATTCCAAGCTGCGGAGCTCAGGCTTCATTAACAAAAATGCTCATTCTCAGGTCAGGATGCGGTAATAGGCCATATTCCGCTTCAAGTGGAATTACTTATGCTTCGAGTGCTAATAACAGTCAACAAAAATCATCCCTTTCTTAGAAATTCACTCAAATTTACTGATAGAGCTTAACATGAAGCCCATGCTATTCAGCACATGCTTTAGGTCCAGTCTGTGGGACATGGAGACAACTCCTGCATTTGTCTTTTGGCACCACTGGCATCAGATAAAGAACAGCCCAACCACATGCAGCTCCCCGTTTCCCTTGATGACTGTACCACAAGTGCCAATGAACATGCTGGAAATGAGAAGAGGAGATTTTCCTGGGAAACAGCTAAGAGGATAAGCAACAATACAATAAAAAATAATGCTTATTCCTTTGAAAATAAAGGTCTTTGGCCATTATTTTTGTAAAACTAAGTCCTAGATTGTTATTTTATCTGTATCCCTGCTTTCTGTGCTTCTGTTGACCCCCACACCTCCATTACCCAGCCTCAACTAGCTTCTGCATGGAGAACTTGAGGAGCTGTTTAGCTTGAATGTTGCTTCCAGCTCTTCTAATTCCCTCCTGGCTTGATCACCACACCCCACACTCTCTCTCTGCTTCTCCTGCCAGACATTGGCTTCTCCTCTTACTTTCTTCGTTTACTCCTTCCAACACCCAGAAAATTTCTTACCTTTCCCCAGCCTCCTAAGGCTCCTGCCAGTCCATTGCCATGGCCCACAGCCTTTTCTATGGGCAGAAGCACCACTCATGGCAGCAAGGCATGATGATGCCTAAAATGATGCCTTGCTTTGGAAGGGAGATCCTTCTCCTAATTTCACTGTTGCATTTTTAAATGGAATACTTGTCAATTCCCACAACAGACATTTTGGACAAAAGTGGCAGAGTTAAACTGATGGCACCGAGCAGCTGGTGCCCACTCAGAACCTGGGAAGGGAATTTTGTAGGATAGAAAACCTCTGGCTGGCAATGGGCTGAATGTGGGTGGACAGACAAGTGGTCAGCAAGGTTAGGGTGCATTTAAATGCAGTCCCAGGAATGACGCTGGCGTGCATAATATTTTATGTATTTTCCCTTACTCATATGGCTAACCCAGAACAGAGGTTTTTTTATTTAAGTAGCACTTAAGAAATATACTTGGGTAAGAGTATAGATCAGGGGTTCGTCCACTGGCACCGATTCTTCTGATGCTACCACTAATCACAGTGCTCCTTGTGGTGAGCAGAATCGGCTTGTTTCCCACGGATTAGTATCTGTCTCAGCTCTGTAGTGCTCTGCGGTGTGTGGCAGGATGGTTTATGTGTGTGGGATAATGGCAGTGCTGGCTGCTCATTAGCTTTCCTCACTTTCTTTGATCATAAAGGATGATGCAATGTGCTGAACTCCTCTAAGGCTGATTCAGCACCACTTACATTGATTCAGCACCAGTTCTTCACTTCCTCAGCATGTTCACAGACACTCAGTGCAGTTTTGTGTCACTGGGACATAAATACCTTGGTCGTATGATGATCAATGAGTTAATGTATTGGGACATGGTTATCCGTCTAACTTCATATTTTAATGTGCTAACTCACCTGTCACAAACATGATTTCAGGAAAAATTACTTGACTCTTACATTTAGAGCATGGTGTATCTGAGCGACTTATATAGGTGCTATGCAACATATTTGAAAGCCACGTTCAAGTCTCTTACCTGCAGCCTAAAACTGCCATGAAGAAATCAGAAAAGGTTCAGAAAACATTGCATAAGCCTCTGTGATTGGGAAAATCTGACTAATAGTGCACTTTGAAGCAGCATTTCCTATTGCCACTGGACTAGATGGCCTGTTGCTCTGACTCAACGGGACATGTCTTAAGTTCTTAATTAAAGAAGCCTGCTGGAGAAGATCGGGAATGGAAGCTTGGGAAGATCACCGGAGAGGGTGACTGAGGGGGAGTTCACATGGCCCAGCCTTGGCAAACGTCCTGGATAACGGTGCTTGTTAAGCCTGAGGGTGTACATAGTGGTTGTGTTGATCAAGTACACAAGTCTGAGAGGGTGGTTGCTAACACTAAAAGAAGATGAACGTCAGCTGGATTAAACAGTAGCTGGGCAATTACAAACACTTTTCTTTTTTTTAAACAAAGGAGTCAGCTTGAAAAGAAATAAAGAACAAACATTAATGATGTGGGAAGACACCCCAGAGAGGAAACTGCTGCAGCAGCAGTCGTACCCTGGTTTGACACCACCATGGGTCATCCTGCTGGTGTTGCCTTGCTGCCCCAGCCAGACCCAGCACTCTGCTTTGTTCTTTATTTGGTACTGTGGCAGAGGATGGGCTCCCTAACACCTCCTTTAACAGCAGCAGCTGAACGATTAGGCATCTAGTTGATGTCACATCATTCTGTAACCAAAACCTCCAAATGGGTTCCTCTGGGGTTGTAGGGTGGGAATGTCCCTTTTCCAGCAGTAAGCCTCATTTAGGTCAGTGTTAGGGTGGGATGAACAGTGCTCCAAAAGTGTCACAATCTCGCTGCTTGGAGGGAGCGCTCTGTTTTAAACTCATGGCAATGGTAGTGCAAAGCCTGAGGCTCCCCCTTACCGCTCTCCCCACCGTGGCCTTTCTCTCCCTTTGAGGGTTTACCCAGTGCATCCGGAGAGCTGCAGAGCCGCTGGCTTTGCTCGCGGAAGGATTCTCGCAAACAATCTCTCTCCGGGTGGTGTCTTTAAAAACACCTCCCCATGTTATAGAGAGGCATGACTGCAGATGGAGCCTCACAGCTTAAAACTGCTTTTCCTTTCTCTTCTTTATCTGTACATGTACATAAGCACATAACTTAATTTAGCTGAACTTATAGTGGTGTACATATAATATGCAATGTAATTTTCACTTTTACTGTATTATGCATTTAAATGAACTGTGGAAAAATTGTTCAGTATCTATTTTTTGCATCTGTGTCAGACATAATGGTACTTAGTAGTAGAAAGTAATTACATACATGATTTTAGGGGATAGAAAAATATGTATGTTATAGTATATTTTTGTGTTTGTGCAGTGAAGTAAAATGGAAGAGTAAACTCCAGAAACCTTAAATCATGGAGTATATGGATACCATATGGAACTGATTGCTGGCATATTACACAGTAAAACAAAACAAAACAAAACAAAGTAATGTTTTTCGGACAAATTATTTAGCTATAAAATGATTGTTTCAAGAAACCACGTTTGAAGCAAAACAGCTTATACTAGGGATTTATTCAAACTGTTGTTCCCACCATAGATTTGTAGCTAGGGGATCTCATTTAGAAATGGATTATTATTCCAGCTGAAGAACCACTACTTTGTTAGTGCAGTGAGTTCCCCAGCAAAGAAGAGGTTTAAAACGCCACATTAATACACCTATAACTTCTTTTCCAACTCTAATGTAGCTGCTCTAGAGTGTTTTGATTTCTGAGCATTAGTATAAATCATCTTTAACCTCAGTATGTGTCCTAAACACAGATGTACATGTGTACTGTTTGTTTATATTTGTTGTTTTAAAAATATACTTGATCTATTTAATTTAACAAACAACAGAAAACTTCAGCCTCCCTGGAATAATTCCTTCAAGAAATCCAGGATTGGGTCTATGTGATTCAACCAGGGCTGGATGCAGTCTGGAGGAGGTGTGAGGAGCACTGACACAGCTCCGTTGCGTGGAGGGGAAAGACGAGGACTAAAGGCCATTGGGTCCCCTCTTAACATCACAGTGACATGGGGACATCATTTAACGGAGCTCTTGGAGGTAATTTCTATGAGGAAGGAAAAGAATGAGATATGCAACAAAACCTGAAAAGCAGCAGGAAGGAGGGGAAGGGAAGAGTAAACATAGTTTATATCCTCCTAATTTGGTCGACGTACTTACTCTATTCTTGGATACACCAAATATATCAGAATTACCACTGCCATATACCCAGCAGTGTTCACTTAGTGTATTGCTTTTGCTGATATGCGAAAGACCAATTTCAGTTAATGGGTATGGTCAAAGGGGCAGAAGTGGTCGGAAAGGTGAAGAACTGCTGGCTAAACTCCTGTTTCTGAGAGATTTATGCAGAAATAAATAGCAACCTAAGAAAGGCAGATTGTCTCTTTCTTATGGCTTGTTTTCTGTGTTCTGGCAAAACCTTAGGGATGGCAACAACGAATACCATCACCTCTGAGCTCTGCTGTATACCAGGATAATACAGTTGTGATGGCAAGACATGGGGAACCAGTGAATCCCTACGAATCCTGTGCTGAGCTGTATTAGAGGAGCTACATGCTGTGTCACTCTGAACTGCTGTTTCATGTGGGGTAAGAGAGAGTTAGGCATATGCACCAGTTCTTGTTTTGACCCTGATTAATATCACTTAGTGTCACTTAATATCACTCTTATTATCAGTGGGTTTTATTGGATGTCACTTACGAGGCAGCATTTCTCATGTTATGGTTACAGTAATAGCACCGACATGCAATACCTCTGAGGCAGTGGATGTTTGTTGTCTTGTTTGGCATAACCCTGCTGGGGTGGAAACAGCAATCAGGGTTTTATGGTTATATGTTTTAATGTGATGCATAGAAGGAGAATTAGATATTGGCACATACCCTGCAAGTACATTTGACTCGATGGATGTTACTCCAAGTATTCATACGACAACGTACCCTTTATTTCAGCGCTAAGTCAAGAGATGTTGTTATGTTATGCAACTAAGATGGGCCTGAAATATCGGCTCTACACAAGAATGTTCCTAAAGTTTTGGTACTGGATACTCCTTGACACCGAGTCAAGGAGAAGCTAAGAAATTTTAATTCTGTTTTCAGAATTTTCCAAAGATAACAGTGCTGCCACCTAAGATTTTGGTTCATATATACCTCTATAATTTTCTTTTTTGAGGCTTAAGAGGAATAGGTGCTAAGATGTTGAAAACTGAAGCTGTTATTGAAACATATTTCTAAATATAGCAGACAGCCCTTTTCAGGCATATCTCATTTTCTTTAAAGCCAGCTCACAACTGGTGCTCACACATGTCTTTAGACAAAAACTACATGGAGAAGTGAACTGTTGTTCCATGAAAACTTGGCCAGGTGACAAAGATAATATGCTTACTGCCCTAGAGGTCCTTTCCAGACTGAGTCTTTGCCACCACAGTCTACAGACATTTTTCTCCACACATGTTATTTGATAGGGAAATCACTGCAATACCTCCTGTAACACATATCAATCTTCTGTCAAATGAAGCCCAAGAAAATGAACAAAAAGATCTCCTATGATGACTGGAGCTGACTGGCTAGTGTTTGGACATAACAACTTTTACTTATTTTTGTCTTGGAAATAATTTACCAGTAAGCCTAGTTATATGCAAGCTTGTTCAATGTCTGCATTGTACAGGTATTTTTGCTTGCAGATATTCACGCTGCAAGCTGAGTTGTCAGCTATTTTGATTGTTCTTCCTGGTGCAGTATATGATCTGGCAGATTATTCTACTTCTGACCCACAAGGGCTTTGTCAAATAGTTATTTTTGTGTGGCTAGGAGGAACTAGAGGAACTTTAGGGATTAATTAAAAATATTGTTTGTTTCAATATCCGGACCTTGCAAATTATGGACAAGTTTTGCTGCAGTTTGAATTAATAAATCAAAATGGTTATAGTTCCTCAGCCAGGAAAGCCCCTGCTGCACAAAAGAGTGATGGGGAGGAGGCATAGAAATCTCTCCAGTCATTCTGAGGGCCCAGATACAGAGAGGCTGTGTAACCCACACACAGATCTCCGTGCACCCAGAGTACCCGTGGCTCTCTGTGGCCCATACATGAGGTGAAAGCAGAGCGCAGCCCTGCAGCTCACAGTCTGCAAATAGAAAGGAACAGCTGATATTTCATCGTTAATAATGACCCCAGATCCCATCAAAGGGCAAATTTGTGCCTCTTCTAAGTACCACAGAGCTTCCAGAACTTTGTGGCTGTTGAGTTTTTAAAATAATGCTTAAATGATCTTAAATAGCAGGACCACCACTATGTGGTATACCTTCTGCTCCCAAGAGGCAAAAAACTGATCTGGTCTGTTTTATGCTCAGATGTAAGGGTCTCTCCTGAACTAATCATCTTTTCTATTGCTGACTTGAAAATCTTTCTGTTTTCTCTTTTAACTTCAGAAAATTTTAACTTTTCACATACCTAAAAGAGGAAGAACCCAATCCAGGACCTTTTATGCTCAAAAAAGGTTATTGTTTTATTACAGAAAACCTGAAATTGTCCATGGGAGAGAGATATTTTCAGAGAAAAATGTTCATACAACCCAGTTTTCTGTTGAAAAAAATTATGTTGACTTAGCTGCACACTGTTGACCACCTGTAATCCTTGTGTCTGTCTCTATCCTGCCTCTGCACTGGAATGACTCTTCGCAGGGTATATTTACTACTTTGTGTACACAGAGAGATTAGAGGATTTACAAAGCTAGCAATAAGCATCTTAAATTGGTTCTTAACAGATTTACCATTGATCCTTTGGAAGCTGGGTCCACACGTTTACCCACCCCGGTGTACAGTATGGCAGCAAAACACAGCAGCAAAAAAAACGCACCTTAGAAAAAGTTACAGCCCAGCACTGATTTAAATGAATCTGTCAGTAGAGTGTTTTCCTGCAGTGGAAGCCTCTACCTAATTGCATATTAAACATGGCCCATCTTTCAGCCCTCTGGACTTCAAAGAACATTTTGAACATTTGTGTCAAACCTCCATTTGGTTACTGTATGGCGGATAGGACCCAGGAATCAGGTCATGTATTAGACGTGGCAACAGGGCTTCTGGGAGGCATTTATGTCTTGGCCTTGACACTGTGTAAACACTGCTCAGCAATAATGAAAACATCCCTGTGTTATCAACACTGTTTCCAGCACAAATCCAAAACACAGCCCCGTACTGGCTACTATGAAGAAAATTAACTCAAGACCAGCAAAAACCAACACAGCTTTCTACGTTGCTTGATTAATTTCTTGTCTTCTTCAATTTCTCCCCTTTTTTGGCCTTAGAAGCTGTTTCTTTGCTGGAAGGAAATCTCAGTGCTCATGCACTTATGGGAGCAGGTACTCTAGAAATACTCACAAAGGAGCAGATGAGGCATTTTTGCCAGCCTTTCAGAAAAGTGCCAGCACAAAAGACAGCCACAAGCCACCTGACAGCCACATTTTCATAGGTCACTGCTGTTGCAAATTTTTGAGGTTTTTAGCCTTTTTCACTCTCGTTTACAAAGAAGAGTTAACCCACAGTCTCAGAGGAACACAGCCAGTTGCCTTAATTCAAAAAAAGAAACGTGCTGACTACAGTAATACATGGCATGTTTAACGACAGATCCCCCTGCTTGGTGAAAACTCGCTGGCAGCAAAATACATTTTAGGGATCACCTCCAGAAACTGCCAAAGTAAGAAAAGCAGAGAAAATGTAGTACTTGAAGGTGAAACTAAAAACACCCAAAGCTTATTTAACCATTTTTGTCCACCTTGTCCAGTTATAATACTGCTGCTACTGATTTAGGCTATGGAAATGTTGTTTCGGAAGCCAGTGTTGTTACTCCCAGCTACTTTAGTAGAAAGCATTGAGTTCACAGAGTCAGGTAATCGGATGTCTAACCAAATCTTAGGTTACTCAACGCTCCAAGACACTCATGAATCACATTGCTAATATTTCAGAAACCACACGGGACAATCTGTTTCCTTTAACATTCAATTCAATAATGAATATTAATATCAAAAGGGCTAGAATCTAGCTATTTTCCTGATCTGTGTGAAGATGCTGGCAAATTGCAGGGACTCAGGGCAAGTTTCAGGGTTTACTTAATTGAAAAAGGAGCCCATATCAGAAGCCCTCGTGGATATTTGAAGGTTATTTGTGCAGACAGGATGTTTTTTTACCTGCTTGCCGGCCCGTTCCTTGCTTAGTGAGACTGAGTACAGCCCCCTAAAGTGATGCTGATTTATGTCCAGAAGGAATCTGGTTCAACACATTTCACTTGTTCAATGGACTAGGCAGGTGGGTGAATGGCACTTTAGAAGGCTGTTGAAAGCTCAGTTAAAAGCACATGGTGTGTGTAGGCATCGGATCTCACCAGCTGAGCCGGCTTTGCCTCGGGCGGTAATTGGAAGGGAGACGTACAGGAAACGTTACGTGCTTCTAGACATGATACGGCTGTGAAGCAGTAATTGACCCAAGGTGCGTTCAGCGCTGCCCGCAAGGAACTGCTCATGGTAATTCGGAATTAAAAGGAGTGATCAAAGTAGTCGCAGCGCAAGTTAAATAAAAAGGAAATAACTGTTAAGAACCTTTCTGACAATGCAGCAGTTACGTGCTTGCACAGGAGTTGAATGGAGAAATGGAGTGCAAGGAAGAATTGCACTATAGTGCCTACATAATTTGTCACTTAAAGTGACCTCCTGTGTCTCAGTGAGTACGATATAAAGTCAGCTCCACATTTTCAGTGGGAGTTCAGCTGCAACCTTCCTGATGCTTTAATTTCCTTTTATTTTGGCAAAATAAATTGATGAGGTTCTGCTCTTCTGCATAGGGCTGGACTGCAAAATTGAGAGAGTAATTTAGAAGACCTGCATTGATATGTTTGGCCTCAGTAATATTTATGTGAAATAAAAAATTGCAAAAGAGGTTACAGGAGTTAAATGGCTGCATTCTAAAGAACTCAAGTGGTACCTGCTGCCAGTGGTCCTTAGACTGTTTTCATAACCTCAGTGTCAGCATTTCATGGAGGATTAAAACCAGGATTTTTTGCCTTGCTGCTTGGACAGCACTTACAAATCAGTGTAGTAACAGTTGTTCTTATAAGAGAAACTGAAATAATGATATTACATGGATAAGTATTATAATATGAAAAGAACGACAAGAAAAGCACAGAATGGCATAGCTTAATATTGTGAAGCACTAGCTTAACATGGTAAATGAAGAGGAAAAATTTAAAAAGCAAAGTACTCCAAAAAAATAAGAAAAAAGACTTTCCTTACAAAGAAAAGCTATCAAAGAAATGAGTCATCTAGGGACCAGGAAGGAGTTTGGGAAACAGATGTTCTTACATTTAGGACAGATGTTTTATGATAACAGCGCTTTGATAGCAGTTGCAACAAGGACCTACTCTAATTGAAAAATGTTATGGTATTTCACAAGAGTAAAGAAGGGAAAAAAAGCACCAAGTTTCAAATGGACATAAGAAGACAGATTTTCACACTATTGTGTCATAGTGATTATGCCTCCAAAAGGGCACAGAACACTGAAAGTCTTGTTCAGTGGAAATACAGAGTAAGCACTTGTAAACTAGGAAAATTAGTTAGGCTTTCAGAAAAGGCTTTCAAAGGGTTAGGTGAGAGGCAAAAATCTAGACTGAAACTACACGGATGGGTGTTGGTCTCCTCTCCCAAGTAACTAGAGATAGAATGAGAGGAAATGGCCTTAAGTTGCACCAGAGGAGGTTTAGATTGGATATTAGGAAAAATTTCTTTAGTGAGAAAGTGGTCAATCATTGGAACAGGCTGCCCAGAGGTGGTGGAGTCACCATCACTGGAAGTGTTCAAAAAACATATAGACATGGCACTTTGGGACATGGTTCAGTGGGCGTGGTGGTGTTGGGTTGATGGTTGGACTTGATCTTAAAGGTCTTTTCCAACCTTAATGATTCTGTGACTCTGTGATACATAGGGTACTGATAGTAATCATCCACTATGTTGCTGGATTAAATGATAGGTGCTTGTTATCTATAAATATATAAATTATATATTTTTATATATAAATGATATATAAACTGTAAGAGGAATGAGGATATGGAAACAGTGTTGCTCTGAGTGAGGCAGGTGGCATCACTTCTGTCCCAGCCATCTGAAGTCGGTGGAAAGACTGTAGGCTTTGAATTTGTCCCAGCTGCTTAAAAGTTTGGGTAGATATTTGTGAATGCGGTAGAATAGAAAGAAGTGTCATCATCTTTGATTAGTCTTTACTTGTTCTTTCTACCTGTTTACAACGCAGATTTAACATTCATTAAAATCAAAGTGTGTGTGTAGGGGGTGGTTCTCATCTCTCCTTTTAGCTTCTAGAAAGCTAATGCAAGAAAAAGGGAGAGACCTTTAACTAGCCCCAGGTTAATCAGGAGAGCATATACAGCCCTTGGAGAAAAACCTACATTTTAACAAGTGGATCCCTTGAGAGCTTCACTTGCACCCAAGATAACTTCTCATCACAAACCTCTGAACTTTTTGGCAGGACGAACCCTAACTCACCTACAAAGTCAAACAGGAGATTGTTTTCTTCTCAGACAGTCTATCTTGAAGAGAAGTTTTCATTATAAGAAAGAAGGACAAATAGGTTGCCTGATTTTGTTACTAGGTCAACGTCTTGCTGTCTCCAAACAGAGAGATTTCATAGTTTGGGTGCAACTGAAAACAAAGGCTTACAAGATTTTAAAGTATTTTTATACAAAATTTGTGTTTATGTTTGCATATGACAGAATATACAATCAATTTTATTTCAGATTACTGTGTTAGAACTCATTGAATAAAGAGCGAGATTGCTTTATTTTTCTGGAAGCGAAAACAACAGCTATGAAAACTGCAGTGCAGATGACTTTTAAAGCTTCCTTTCCAGATGCTTATTTTTTCAGTGTCTGTTCTTGTAACCAGAGCCCCTGTAAATACAGTCTAGGGGCACTTTAAACTTCAGTGGCAAGGCTCAGTTAGGGATTATCTCTACCTTTTGTGAGATCAGAAGAGCTATTTCTTTTGTGCTTGTCTGTCAATTACCAGGCAAAATGCTTGCAAATATCAATTCCAGGCAATTAATTTTTCTGAGGATAAGAGTCTTTAGTAATACCTTTTGTCAATAGCCACTAGCATCCCTCTCAAAATGGGCAATCCCCTATTATTCTTCTCCCCCAGAGCATGGCATGCTGAAATGAGAGTTGACCTGGACTGAACCTCAGTGATAGGGTGTAGTTCAGCAGAAGTTATCCACTAGTTATCCTGCACAGTTGGTACCGAGGTCTGAAGAATTCCTTATTTCTCATATGACATTTTCCCTATTGTATACTTTAGTTATGTCCTCCATGACTTTGACCTTTTTCCAACCTACAGGCCTGCGGAAGCTCATCACTAAGGCTTTCTTCTCCATGTTTGGGTAAGTGTGAGCACAGATGAAATGAATGTGTAGAGATCAGCTTTGCTCCCCAAATACAATGATCAAGACCAACAGACTCAAACAAGCCAAAGATTTTAAGGCAGATATATCTGTATTTTACTGCTAGAAGAGTCCAACAGTAGGTCACACCTCCCATGGGGTTATCATGGGCTTTCTAATGAACTTTACAGAGTCTCCAAGCATTTATCTTGTTTGACTTTGACAGTTGGGTCTGTTTTCCAGGAAACAGCCCTGCAGATTTATATCTAGCAAACACAAGACGGAATATGGGATCTTAATTTTACAATATACTTTTCATTGGATGACCTATTAAAATATCGAGGAAAAACAAATGTATTATTCCACAAGATCTGAAGAAATTTCCTATTAAATGAAATACCGTTTGCCATGGAAGCATTAGATTAAATGTACCTATCAGAAGAGCTTTATGTCCCTTGGCTATTACAATGTGATGGCTCATTAAACAGAGTAGAGGAACAGGAGGCTATTGTAGAACTGAGAAATCAGACACTTATTAAAACCTGGAGTCTGAAGACATAATCTTTTTCCCTAGAAAATCTGTACCCTCTGTAAACAGTTTAAAGACTTTTTTTTTAATATAGGTTTCCTAATCATTTCCAGGAGCTCTCTGAAAGTTTGGAATTGACTGATGTTATATAATTCCTGTTAGTGACTAGTTTGTGATGCTCTTAGACCAAAATATAGTGAGATTGGAGGAAGAAAACTGGTCATTCAAACTTGTCAGCACATGTCTCTAAATGATTTACTTCCCCTAAACTACCATGATTTTCTGTTGGTAGAACAGAAAACTTTGTGGAAGATGAAGGCCAATTCAGGGTTTGCTACCACTATCATCCCTCTCCTAGTTGATTCACATTTGGTGTAAAATGTACCAATTATCAAACAGTTACTGAAAACAAAAGGAAGAGTTGAAGTATTCTATGTTTTGCAACATGTACATGTCTTCAGAACATGGCTTACATTAGTCTAACAATCAAGAACATATTTTTTGATTCCAGAAACTGCTTTTCCATTTTACTACTTAAAAAAAAAAAAAAAAAAACAAACAGAAAAGGAAAAAGTCAGTCCTGTTGTCTGGGCTGAGAAACAGTTTGCCCAAGAAAGAAGTCCTTTAAGCAAAGAAGCAAAGATGTGGAGATGTATGCTAGCCTCAAAAGCAAGTACCGCTCTTGTTTATACTGATGAGAATCCACAGTCATCTCTTGGGTCATCCAGAAATGAGAGAAAAACTTGGCATCAATAGAAAAGGAAGTCATGGCCCTGGGCTACTAACTCACATTGACTCTGATTTGGGTCCATGTAAACAGGAGGGGTGAAATCCTGCACCACTGAAGTCAGTGGCAAAATTCCCGCTGAATTAATTGAGTGAGGATTTCTCCTCAAGGGTAGGGTACAGAACCCATTAAGTAAGTGGAAAAACTCCCCAAAGGAAAGACTCTACATTTCTATGTATTTGTCTCTTGTTTCTTTGGCTTTCCCAGCAATAGAATTATTCCTATATTAATAAGAATTACTCAGGGATTTCTTTGTATGACAGGGACTTTGGTGAGGTTGCCAGCATGGGTGCCAGGTACTGCTACAGGTATTGATGTCGTGTGAGAAGACGCAGGCTTGGAAATTGTAATACACCAGTCCATTTCCAAGTTACTATCTAGACATTGTTGGGGATCATTATTTTGCCTCCATTGATTGACAGTTGGATTTGAAAACTAACATGATTTAATGAACATTGGTTTATCCTGTTATTGCTAAGCGCTGCTAATGACACCATAATTTTAAAATAATATTAATATTTTTTATCTGAATAATTCTTTTGTCTGTGAAAATATTTTCCTCAACACAAAGCCGATGAAAAACTAAGCCATAAGGCATTTAATGAATAAGAAACAAGCTGGGAGAGGTTCGTGTGTTAAATTGAGGAAGAAGGGTATTTGTAAAAAAATAAACCAAGTTTTCCTCTGCCTATCAGGAAAAATGGGGCAGATTTTTAAGTAATAAATCCAAGATACGTATCCACCAAGGAGACTGCAAGAGAAGGTGGTGTAATAAACAATTTTTGACAGAGGTCAGAAAGGTTACCAGCAGCTTGTGTGACTTACTTAAGAATTTGGATAACAGGATTTAATTTTTTCAGGGTAAACTAGATATTGGCTGAGAAGAGGTAAGCATGTGCACAGGATTGTGGAAAATCAGTGATCAGAAAAGGAGTCACTTTGGAAAAGAAGTAGGGATCCTACAGTGTAGAAAGAAAAGTTGTGGAGGTGCAACAGACCATGAAGTAAAGATTGAGGGTATTCCAAACCAGTAGGTTGTAGAGGAAAGAAGTAAATCTAGGGTTATGTCAATGACTGAATTAAAAATAAATATTCTATGATTCTTAATGGTCAGTGGCAGAAAGCTTGTATCATATTATTCTGGTTGAAAAACCTTTGGAAGTTAGCAGGTATAACAGCTGTCCTTAATTCAGGATAAATGTAAGAAAAAGTACACTCTTTAGGGAATTAGATAGCTGCAATGATGGTAAACGTCATCCAAAACTAAGGTATATGCAAGGCTAATCAGTAATCCAAGCTGGCTGGAGGGTTTTCACTCTGAATTGAATTTAAACATAGAGGACAGGCTATTGCTTCTGTGGATTGATGAAGATGTGAGTAGACAAGCCAAAAATATAAAGATGTTAACAAGAAATTATCTGAAAGTCAAGGGCATAAGCAGGCTGAGCACTGGGATTATAACCATGAGGAGAAGCCTAGCAAAAGTTTTCCATGTGCTAGGTGAAAAATGCTTGGATCAAGGAATAGAGAAATGTAGTACCTTCTCAACAGATAGCTGGTCTACCAAAAGAGATGCTGGACCACGCAGTTCATCTCCTCTTATATTAGAAAGAACCTGAAGAGTCCCACCAATTGTCTAATGTGGGGGTCCCCAGCGGTAACAGTGTGTGAGCTGGCTGAACTGAAGTCAACATGGCAAAATAGTTCCATAGCTCTGTCAGAAATTTTCACTTTCCTCTGGTGCCTGCATGTGTAGGGGCTACATGTCATAAGAAAGCCCCACTGGCCCCTGAACCAAGGACACGTGTCAAGCAGCACTGGGTATGGGCTGTGCACTCATGATCAGAAGGACCACAGTCAGTTCCCTGGTCTCATGAAGACGGGGAATTATCTGGAGCAGAACAATCTTCTTTCAAGTCAAATCTGGCCTCTGAATGCTCCCTGGAGTAGCTCAGAGCCAGAGGAGCTGTCTCTGCATCAGTGTTGTCATGTTTAGGGAAACCCTTGCCAGCATGAACTTTCTGTTTTCCTTGTCAAAAATTGAGCTGCATGAGACTTAGGTTTGGGCCCAGACACTGATACATCTTGATTTTGTCCTTCTTCTCCATGGCTTTTACAGGCAAGAAATAAATCAAAATCAAACCCGAAATATAAAAACCCGAAAGGCTTTTGGCTGAAACCACAGACCTTCCAGCACAGCAGGATATTCATTAGTCCACTTCTCTATTTAAATGCTCAGCAAACAAGGCTAACAAGACACTTGAATAATGTATTGATCTTAAATAAAAGGACATGATTGTTTTCTGCTAGAGCTTTTCTGGTTTCAGGATGTCTACACTATCAATTTGCTTAGCTTCTCCTGTCTCTCCATACACGTGCTAGCCCGTTTCTCTTTTGGAGTGAACCAACTGGTTTCCTCTGGGATAAAACTCAGATTTGTTTCTTGGAGTAGCTCTTTTAAAAAATTCCTCCCTACAAGATGAATGGACAAGATGGCTCAGGTTTCCTCCAGTAGCTCTAGGACCTCGCAGAGTCTGTCAGTGCTATCCCAGCAGGTCCTGCACTCCATACTCTCATGTCCTGTTCCAAACGTGTTTCCTGGGCATCATACTAAAACGTCCTTCTCAGGTGGGCTCTTATCATTTCAGGTACTTTGAACTGGCTCCCTACAGTGCTGCATTAGCAGCATTATCTCAGGGCCCCATGTGCAGCCCTTGGCCATGGGTGGACACAGACCACTGTCCTGGAGGCACCAATGTGGAGCAGCCTGATTGCCAACCAACTCCATCTGGCTTGGCCTGGAGATCCTCTGTGAGCTGCGGGCACTGCTGGGCTGCTTTTTTTTCTCTCTGGTCACTGCTCTCCCTCCAGTGCCCTCTCAGTCCATTTTGAGCTCTCACACCACTTCCCTTTTCTACATGCTTCGTCACCTGTTATTAGTACTTTTTCCTGTATTCTTCTAGGTTTTCACCCATCCCAGATTGACAGCTTGGCTAGGACTCAGCTAGTGCTTGGTACTTAAGGAGTACGTCAGAAGACCTAGATCATCTGGCTTGTAGTATTAGTCTGCTTCCTTGGGCAGATATCTTATGCCATATAGAGATAACCTTATTAACCTTACTGCCTTAGTTTCATTGTTCTCTAACTTGCAACATGTCGCTTGTATTTTTCTGATACATTCAGGACAATCCTTGAATCATTTCCCTTGAAAATTTCCTACTGGAAGATCCCAATTCTTGACATTGACACCGTATTCCTCTTTGAGGAGGAGGAATTGACTCCTCTGGAATTGTGCCAAGATTCTGACAGAACAGGCAAGACCCAGCATCTTTTGGGAAATTGCTGATGTGCAAGATGAACAGGAAAAATGTCTTCCCCTAAATTAGCAAAGAAATATGACCTAAAGAACACACTATTTTCTTAGACCCTGAACAACCTTGGCCCTCTGGGTGATTAGGTCAGTGAACTTTTACAAATCAAGCTTATTCAAAATCCTGGGCTAGTTTGTGAAACTGGAGATTTGCAAACACTCCAGTGCACTCAGGGGTGTACTAGCCACACAGTTGTTTTTAGTTCCCCTGTTCAGAGGATTATGGTTCTATAATGAACAGATGAACAGTCTGTACTGCTGTTAGTTTAAGACTGGTTATAGCTTGTTGTCATACTTCAAAAATGAGGAGTCACCATGTACAGAGAATGGCCACAGGAAGCCACACTTCAATTTATGTATCACTTCTTTGTACATCTTAGTAAAAAACATGGAAAATTGCTGCTGAAAGTGTTCAGTCATGACTCTGAATTTATTAGGCACCTTAAGTTTTAAATATATGTACTGAAATATCCATGATTTCAATTCAGCCTCCAGACATAAACTTTTTCACCAGGGCTGTGGGTGCAATGCCAGTTAACATAAAGTAGTATTGCTTTCCTGATCAGGCTGTGCTGATATAAACTGGTTAAACATTCAGCATATTAAGCACTAGACTTTGTGGCTTTCTTGTGCAGCTTCAAAATGACCATAAACATACCAGGCACCAGTACCAGGGGAATGCTAATAGTTGCATGCTTGAGATTTTGGTGAGTACTTCTGAAAAATAGTGTTAGAGAAGGGACCAGAAAGCTAGAAATTAAGATGATATTACAGAAAAGCCCGTGAAGAATTGAATACAGTCAAAGGGAAACCACAATAAAACTGGGAGTATGTGCCTGCAATTGAATAAATAGGAAGAGAATCATGTTTAAAACTTTTTGTTTATAATCATGAACTCTTTAGGTAATTCCATCATGTCAAGAGTAAATGTTCACTGTCTTTCCAAGACAACAGCATAAGTTTAGTTTGTAGGATAAACAGAAAACCGTAGTGTAAGTGAGCCTGCAAGACCTTTTATATGTTGGAGATACACAGTAGAAAACCACCCATAATCTACGAATGCAGTCCATCCAAAAGAGGCTCCAGTTCTTCTTCTGTGGCTCTTACTCCTGAAATAATTAAAATTTGGAAGAGATGAGGATAATCAGTATCACTATATGTGTTATTTCAGAGAGCAGCATCTTGTGATGGTTTAACTTCCTGGTCCTTTTCAGCGGTCCTCACTGAAGCTGTCTTCTCCCATTGAAACTTTTTTTCCCTACTATCTTGCCTCCATGAAGTTGGTCCTTCAAATTTGGCAAAGTCAAACTTGCAACTCCACCATGGTTATTTTGTAACCAGCAGCAACACTCTTTTCCAGCTGGCAAAGATATCTTACGTATTGCCTAAGGCTGAGAAAATGGCATCCTCCCACACTATGTCCTTTTTCTTTCATCCATGGTAAATCCATTTTCACCTTCCCAAGAGGATTTCTTCCTGGCTTTCAGTGCAGGAGGATGCGGTATTGTCTCTACCTTCCTTCAATGTTTACTATTGCTGAGACATGTTATTTTTATTTCTGTTGAATATTGTATTTAAAATTGTTTAGAAAATCTGCTTAAAGAACCTAGCTATTTGTAGATTCTACACACTGAGTTTCTCCCAAACTTTCACCTGGAATAAAATAACCACAGGAGGAAAATGCTTTGCAACGTAAAAGTAGCAACAGGTATTTTGTCATCATTGTTAACAAACAGAATTCTGTCTGGGCAACCACTGGAATTTGAAATGTGGGTCATCCTAGCTTCCTTTCCATACTAGATCCTATGAGAACTCTTGCACTTCAAATGTAATATCACCAGTAGAGTACGTCAGCAATGCTACTTTAAAATATCTTCTTTACTTTTTCATTAGGACTGGACGAGGTTGAGGAAATGTCTTGTAGCCTTTCACGAACTGGCAAACTATTAAAGCTTCATCTAAATAGGGGAGAATGAAATGCAAACAACTGTAAATAGAGGTGAACAGGAAAGTCTTTTTCAAGCTATTAAGAATGCATCTACCTCTTGCTAACATTAGGTTCTGCCAAAATAAAATTAATAAAAGTGTTTGAATTTGGGGCTGGCAGTAAAATGCTGCTGTTAGGCCAGTGGCTTTAAATGAGCTTAGCTGAAGGAACCAGGAACCGCTTAGGAAATCACAACGCACTTTGCTCCCTCCTTTATCATCACTGACTTTTTTGAAAGAAGTCATAATTTCTACATCTGTTCCTTAATCTGCAATGTTTTTCCCAACATGATCCTCAGTGACAGGGCACTGACTGCTATGGCACCTATACATACATTTTCTGAACGATAATACAAATAAGATCAACACCTGTGTAAGTAACTAAAGGAAAAGAAAGAGGCAGATGTGGTGCATAGGAAAGAAAATTGAAATAATATGCAATTTTTAAATTTTTTTTTTTAACAGAACCAGGCATTTTCTCCTATGTGATGCATAAACTGAGCTTCTATTGAATTCAACTGCCTTTTGCATATAGAAGGGTACTGCAGAATCATGGAAGTTAATTTTGGGGCCATTCTGTGGTACCATCACAATTGCCAGGCAGTGATTACTCAAAGGTAATAGTTTCCCCCTGCTTCTAACAGATGACTGCTAATGCTCAGGATCAAGAAATGTTTGACTATTCCATTCAGAAAAAGTGAGGAACATTAGTTTTGTTTCACCTTATATTAGCGCAAATCAACACACTTTAAAGGGCATCACAGATATGTCTGTATATTTTTTATGTGTTTCATATGTTCACAGTCACAAGTATTTGTCCACTTTCAAAACTTTGAGAACACATACACCTCCAGCAATGAAAGTATGCGCATTTACAACCATGTACCAGCCAGACCTGCTCTCTGCACTTTTAGTATTAAATATGCACATCATCTCATATGTATGTGAAAATCAGGGCCTTATTCATCTGGGTCTCTGCTGCTGGCTGCATAGTCTGCACTCAGAGTTCAATACATTTCCTCAGATCCTTTTATGATGTAAATTGCTTTAGCTTGCCTATGTATAAAGGCAGCTGGCTCTTTACTCCTCCCCTGGTCTGCGGCCACCGTAAGAGCTGATTCTTCACATTTGAAGGTCCTACTCAGCCTGAAACATCACCTAATTATATAATTTCTGTAATATTTCATGTGGTTTCAAGTGAATGATGGCAAATCTCAAGTCCTATGACCAGTAATGGAGTCTATTACCGAGTAGATTTGTACTGACAATCCTGAGCAGTTATGAGCACAGCAGAGATGTTCATGGCAGCTTTTCTGCCTGAACCAGAGAAACCACAGCCATTGTATTTGTGAAAGGACAGCTAGGAATGCAAAGGCTGCAAGGAGAGAAATCTGTGGGGTTTTTTCAACTGGAGCGTTTTTATGACGTGCTTGGAAAGTGGCAAATGGTGAGCTGTGGCTGTAGGTAGCTAGATGGAGTTGCTTTTGGCTCCTGGGGAACAAAGTTGGCAGTCAGCAGAGATGGCAGGCTGTGCAGAGGGCAGTGCCAGTCATCTCCCTCCCTGCCACTCCTGGAGATATTTGGCTTAGAGGTTGTCTTGCTGCAAGGGAGGTTTTTCACTGTGGTTCTGGGCTACCAGCAGAGCAGCCTTTCCTGGTTCCCAAGTGGGAACCAGTTACGTATCAGTCTGACCTCTGTGCCAGGGAAGGTTTTAGACCAGATCATCTTGAGCACCATTGCATGGCATGTAGCCGACAATCACATGGTCAGGCCCAGCCAGCATGAGTTTATGAAAGGCTGGTCCTGCTTGGCTAACCTGATCTCCTTCTATGATAAAGTGACCTGCCTAGTGGATGAGGGAAAGGCTGTGGATGTTGTCTACCAGGGCTTTAGTAAAGCTTTTGGCACTGTTTCCCACAGCATTCTCCTGGAGAAACTGGCTGCTCATGCCTTGGATGGGCATACTCTTTGCTGGCTACGAACGTGGCTGGATGGCCAAATCCAAAGAGTTGTAGTGAATGGAGTTAAATCC
>NW_010544122.1:0-19267 GCF_000687285.1 Phaethon lepturus | reverse complement strand
CCTTGAATGCTGTGTTCAGTTTTGGGCCTCTTACTCCAAGAAGGACATTAAGTTGCTGGAGCGTATCCAGAGAAGGGCAACGAAGCTGGTGAGGGGTCTGGAGCACAAGTCTGATGAGGAGCAGCTGAGGGAACTGGGCTTGTTTAGTCTGGAGAAGAGGAGGCTGAGGGGAGACCTTATCGCTCTCTACAACTCCCTGAAAGGGGGTTGTGGTGAGGTGGGTGTTGGTCTCTTCTCCCAAGTAACCAGTGATGGAACAAGATGAAATGGCCTCAAGTTGCGCCAGGGGAGGTTTAGATTGGATATTAGGAAAAATTTCTTCACCGAGTGGTCAGACATTGGAACAGGTTGCCCAGGGAGATGGTGGAGTCACCGTCACTGGAAGTGTTCAAAAAACTTGTAGACGCGGCACTTCAGGACATGGTTTAGTGGGCATGGTGGTGTTGGGTTGATGGTTGGACTTGATGATCTTAAAGGTCTTTTCCAATCTTAATGATTCTGTGATTCTGTGATTCTGTAAACCAAGTGTGACCAGTCCCAACCGTATACCCAACTAACTACTGTTAAAGCTTACTGTTTTTTTGGGTCCTATCACCGGTCCAGCATTAAACTCTGGACATAAGGGGTTGCAAATATGGACATTCAGGTGTCATGTAAATAATAATGACTCACAAAACAGTGACCCAAAACCCTTTTGGTGTAGTGAGAGTGGCCTTTTGGCTGAGCCCTTCAAGAGCAGCAAAGGTCTTTTCTGCACATCCATCTGTCATTTCTCCCTGAGTCTGTCTTCCTTCCTCAATGCCAAGCTGCTTTGGATAATTTGTCCCAATTAATTAGATCCTAAAGTGGTTTTCAAAAGCTGCTATCATTCAATCCTCATGATGTTGGCTACCTATTAAATGACATAATCTGGCATCCTATAAAGGAGATCAAGCATTTAGTTTACTTTTTGTCTACATCCATAGAACACCAAAGATCTGGTATTTACATGGAAGCCCATCTGAAATGCTGATGCAAATAATTAACTCCAGCCTGCAGACTCCATTCAAATTGCTCACTGAACCCCTCACTGTCTCAAGAATTTAAATGAGAAGCTTTTTTTTAATGAGTCCTTTCTTAGTACCTATTAAAACTCTGATTTAATCTTTTGTCTGTGTCTTCCTTAATTTAAAGTACAATTAAAGGATGTCTGTAATTGAAAATCCTTTTCAACAACACCAAACTTTTTTGCTGTTTTGTTCAGTAATTCTTTCAGGAGACTATATAACTTATAACAAGGCTCCCCAACCTTCTTTTTATGTCCAGTATCGCCAGCTGCCTTCTTGCGTCTCTAATGAATGTATCTTCGTTGTCTCACTCCACAACCTCATCACTTCCATTGTAAGTCCCCTTCTTTAACAGGTGGTCTTGTGGGTATAACGACATCATTAAATAGCTCTAAAGCTGCTAGTAAGAAAATAGTTATTGAGTGAATCAGAATATCATCATGTGAGATACCTTTACTGCTATAGCTGAATGAACAATGTATAGTTTTTGCTAAATTTAACTATCTCTCTCCTTTGCTTGCGCTCATCCATGAGGTTCGTAGATTTTGGGTTTCTGTTGATTTTTATGAATCATGGTAGAGTTTCATTCCATATATAAAGAGGCCATGGGGACAGATATGCCAGATATGTCTCTGGGTAACTCACATCTTGGGTAAACACATGTAGGACATGCATAATACCCTGGAGCATCTACAGTAGCATTATGAGCATACATTTAGGCAAGTGAGTTCGCCCACTTGACTCACACATGGCTGTGGCTTAAAAGGTGATTTGTTTCTTTTTCTACAATTAAAAAAAAATATGCCTTCAGAAAGATAAAAAAAAAAAAAATAGGAAGAAGCAATGTTTTAAAACAATGTTTTAAAAAAAGTAGCCAGACACAAGTAACCTTTGTCAAATATTCCTGATATTCATTATTACCACAAGGAAAACTGCTTATTGTCAAGGGTGAAAATGCAAACCCAGGTCACAATTCAGCCATCCTTCAGGTATTTATCAAGGAGAAAGAGGAGGAAAAATGAAGCCACATCCAAGGAACACGGAAATATGTACAGACTGGGAAATTTAGTTCTCTACAGGACTCTGAAGCACACCTGCACAAAGCACCCAAAGGATTCGCTTGGACTGGTTTTCTCAGTGTGGAGATTTAGTTCTGGAGACAGAAAGTATCTGGATAAAGAAAAGGTTAGGAGTACTTCAACATGGAATGTAATATAAACATGTTCTATTTAATTGAAACATTTCAATGGTAGTGAATAGAGTGCAAAACCCGGGGAGCTCTATTACCAGTAAAATCCCTGATGCAGCGTGTCCAGTGAGACGTTTAAGATGAGCCCTAGCACTCAAAAAAGAGGCAGAACAGACCTTTTGCTCTCATTTGAAACCTTGATTAACTGCTCTTAACAACGATTGTGACCCGAAAGGCCAAGTCCAAGTATGCAGAGGGCACAGTCACATCCTTTTCTCCCATTACCCCATGGCAGAAGTGCTGCTCTCCTCTCCGGGTAGGAAGTGTTAAATTAGGAGTCACCGTAGGAAACAAAATCGCCAGCACAGCCGATCCCTGGGTGAAGACTGGCCTGCTCAGATTAGAGTTTTGTTCAATTTGTAGTCAAGCAGCAGCAGATGGGCTTCTGACATTCTGAGGTTTTGCTGTGAATGTTACTGCTGGGCATGATCCACTGGTAGCTGTTGAATAATATTTCACATTTACATTTTGCAGTTCACAAAACTATGACATCTTGTGTCAATGCAAATAAACCTGTCACAGTCCGATACTGTATTTGAGGCAGTAGATTGAAAATTGATTGTGTGACTTGCCTGAATATAAATCATGTATTTATTTACCCTGAACCATGGACTTGCAATTAGTCAATACATATTCATAAAATATGGGTTAGGTAAATTAACACTTGCCTATTGTAAATTACAGCTGAGAATAATTTGCGGTGTCCAGGAAGTTGAAAATGCAGTTCATTTTAAAATGGATTTGATACATTGCATTATTTAACCATTCCCTGAATAATTTCAAGCCATGAATTTAGATACAACACGAAGCACTGCTGACATGCAGAAGAAATTTGCTTAGAAGAATAGCCTTTCTCTTCCATATATTGCTGCTCTTTTGCATATAAGTTTTAATTGACCAGTTCAGAGAAATAATTTTTCAATTTCAGCCTGTCCTGTTGGCCTTACATTTCTGTTACAGAGAGATCTAAACCCTCCATAATTTTCTGATACCTTTATCCATGCTTTCTTTATGAGTTAAAGTATAATGTGTCATGTATAATCTAGGTCAATATTGGCTTGCATTGCTCTCACCAGGATAAGTTATCGTACTTACTCATCCTGGTGAAATAATTTGAAATGTATGGAAATGGTGGCTACTGGGAGAAAGGACTTTATACTTTGGCTACAGATTGCATGGAAGATGTCTGTAGCCCTGCTCTACCTGATTTAAATCAGCCATCTGAATCTAACGGTTTTGCCTCTTGGCTGAGTGCCTTGTCCCCTGTACTACTGAACATAAACGTGGCCAGTGCGTGGTCTCCAAAAGTGGTCAATAGCTGTGGCCAGTGGAGGGGTGTAGAAACAGGGCATATTTGGAGAGCTATCTCTTCAGCTTTCAGTAATACGCTGTGAACATACTTCCTCAGCCAGCAGTGGTTTCCTCTGTGTTTATAGCTCTTACAGGTGTAGAAACAGGGCATATTTGGAGAGCTATTTCTTCAGCTTTCAGTAATATGCCGTGAACATACTTCCTCAGCCACCAGTGGTTTCCTCTGTGTTTATAGCTCTTACTGGCTTTTAAGCCTATTTGAAGATGTTTCCTGTGTTCTTTCTCCCTGATGTTTACCGTAGATTAAATCTCAGCCCTGAGTGGCCTTTCAGAAATTTTCACTGCCTACGTGTCATCTTGGTGAAGTGCTTCTGTGTTTGAAAACTGCAATTTTTGAGTGAGAATTTGTTGTTGGGGAAAAAAAACACCCTGCTCTAGTACAGAAAACATGGACTGTGTCTGGAAATGGGGTGTGGGTGGATGTGGATTTCTCACTGAACTTCAAAGAGGCAAGGGCCACACTTCAGAAATTACAGTCCTCTGCCAAAGAATTTACAGTAAGATAATAATATTCTGCAATCTTCTCTTCTGCTGAGTAATGTATTACTCTTCGAGCAGGTACATGGGTGCTGAAGTCAGTATGGGTAAGGGAGGTGGTATTCAGCCTAAATAAAGGTTCACTTCAACCACTACAAATATGAGGAGAGGAGAAGGCTGACTGTAATTTGTACAACAAAACCGTGGATCTGCAAAGTTTTTTGTGGTGAACATAAATGGCTGTGTGGTACAGTTTTGTCCTTCTGGGAATGCAGAAGTGTAGAATTTTAAAGCATGTTCATGCTGAGCATGAATTTTTCCACTTTCTGGCCGTGCACTGAGACAACGCTCCCCAATGTAGTGTGAATTATTTTCTCTTTTCTTCACAGAATCAAGTTCTTTTAAAATAAAGAAAAAAATGCTTTTGTGATTATGTATCACAACCACAAAAGAGTTTTTCTGTGGAAAGCTTGAACAATATAGAATTACTCTTGGCTCAGAGTATATAATGTCTATCTTGGCTCTTAGGTCATATGGAAAGTTTTATATGGAATAATGAGTATTCTTGTGTCTGTAATATTAAATAAAGAAATGTAAGGAGATTTGCCTCTGGTATTTTTGAGGTGCTGGTGTTTTCAGCAGTACTTCCTCACCTGTCTGAAGGTGCCTAGGTATCAACAAGTCACTGCTGTCTTGATATTTTCTCTCTGTTCCTCCTTTCCTGGACATCTGCAGAGCAAAGTAGACCACGTTCCTGAAGACCCTTGCACATTCCTAGTAGCTATGGTGTTAAGTCCAACCTGCTGTAAAGGAGCAGTAGTGTGACAAAAAGACAGGCTGGAAACATTGAATCACACTGATCCAGGAACTTGGGTGTGGAAGCATCACTCACTTCCATGGTGTAGAAACTTTCCCACCAATGAGTGCCTTTGACTCAAAATAACACCATATACAATCATAGAATCATAGACTAAGTTTGAGCTGGAGGGGACCCTTAAAGGCCATCTAGTCCAACCCCCTGCAGTGAGCAGGGACATCTTCAGCTAGAGCAGGTTGCTCAGAGCCCCAACCTGAACTTGAATGTTTCCAGACGTGGGGCACCTACCACCTCTCTGGGCAGCCTGTGCCAGTGGTTCACCACCCTCATTGTCAAAATTTTCTTCCTTATATCAAGTCTAAACCTACCCTCTTTTAGTTTAAAACCATTATCCCTTGTCCTATTGCAACAGGCCCTGCTTGTTGAGGTTTGTTCCCACCTTTCTTATATGCTGGTAGTTGACCTGTTATATTTAATTTCATTCTTTTAATTGACACCAATTTTAAAAATAAAATTAGTTTGAAACAAAATGTCATAAGGTTACATTTATAAAATAGGAAACCACATTCCAAACCAAGAAATCATATTGGTTTAGAAAGTTTTATAGAAATAACTTTCTTCATCTGTGGAGTAATGTTTTGGAGTTGTTTTGGGTTTTTTTTTGATACCTAGGAAACTCAATGTTAAAAAAATAATTTACTACTGTTTGAAACACAGTGACATAGGTAAATGCTATGTCTGTCTCAGTGAAATGGAAATAATGCTGCTTCTGCTCAAGGTAAGCTATGTTCTATATACTGAAAGTGGTGAAATTTTCCTCCGTTTGTAAATTCCACCACATAAAATATGCAGAACATTCCTAATTAGCAGAGTAATGTAAGGCATGTGCATCTGCAGAGGGCAATGCAAAACAGGGGACAGCAGTTTAGGTGCCAAACACTAAATAATTTTCACTCAGCCCCTCTGTGTCTCCCTGCATTGAAGAGCAACGTGTCTACTCTTCCCCTTTGCCAGTTGTAAAGTGAGGTATGAGTTTTTACCTCCCCTCCCAGAAAGCCATGTGCCCATGAATTCACAGTACAGGCTTTTAAGTTTTGCAGCTGTCTGAAAAAGGTTCGGATTACACATCAATTACAGGTCAGCCACCAAGTAGACACAGCCATAATTATAACTCCAGAGTGCATGTTGTCTTCGAGGTTCATCTATATTAGTGGTTTAGTTTGTGACAGGAGAGAGCTTTTGAAGAAAACCATCTGTACATCTCCTTTACTTTGCTTTTTTTTTTTCACACAGCAGAGTAGTCTTGAAGGGAACAAATTGGATTTCTTTGGCATGAAAGTGACAACAAGAAGTGCTCCAGGATTGCCCCAAAGGCACTCCAACTGTTAATGGACCTTCAGTTCACAGGAGCAGACTGGAGCTAGGCTAATGTAAGTCTCACTGACAACGTGTACGAGTGCTGCTCCTTACCACCAGTTGTTTCTCTCTAGATATCCTACCCTTGGCCACTCACTAATGTAGACATGTTTTCTCCTGTGCAGGAGGAGTAAACAAGTGGACTAATAGATTATTTCTCTATTATCTTTTTCATGTGTGCTCAGTGATCTGACACTCTGGCTCTTACGGCAATCTGGCTCTTACCTGTTTCCTTCACCAGTTTTCATCCTCAGGCAGCTCTCTGCACAGAAACCTGACCTGGGTGACTGCTCAAATTTATAATTTTATCAGGCAAATAGACAAAGCATCTGTGACCAGATCGGACTGAGGCATAGTTGAGGGAGAGTAGCTAAAGCTCAAGTCATGGATGATGGCATGGGGACAGAGACTTGACTCACTGCTGAAAAGGATTCAACTGCATTTCCCCTTAGGGAAAGGCGCAAAGCCTCATGAAATCTCATGCCTGATTTCTGTGACCTTGCCTGAGAATGGATAAATGCACAGAGAGAAGGAAGGGAAGAAAGAATCTGCAGGTGGCAATGGATTTTATTCACCACTGAAGCTGCCTGTCTTGACCTGGAGTGGGGTTGACTCCACCTGACTCTGCCTTGAAGCCTGCTCACAAATTAGTACAGCATTTCCCTGACTTTATGCAAAACCCCTACAAGAATCTTGTTATAGTTCCCCAGAGCTTTGTGTTACATTACTCTATACTTCTGCTTCTGATTGTAGTCTGATGTGGATCTATATAGCCAATAAGATGAACCTCATATGCTGCCCAGTGGAAAGATGCATATCTCCACAGGTATCTGCACTGCAGGTGGAGGGATGCTTTTCCTGAAATTCATAGGGCATCAGGTAGGTGTGCTCTTTACTGAGACATTAGATCTTGAATTTGTTTCTTTCACTGATCCCACAGATCCATCTTATCCTCCAGAGTATGCAATCAAATGACACCATTTCTGGATTTGTTTGCAAGGAGAATGATCGTGATATGACTAAACAGGCAATGACTGCTTCACTGACAGCTGCTTTTAATCATAAACTTATGGGCATTTTTAGAAATAAATAATTGTTTGCAGAAGACAAACCTGTAACACTGTAACTGATGTCCCATTGCTGACTAACCTTGCTGGTTACCTTCAAAAGGGTCTAGGAACAAATCAGGACATTCAAGTTGGATCTGAAAAAGCAGAAAAGTCAGAGCTAAACTGACAGTGTAGCACTAACCCAGTAAGTGTTCCAACATTTCTGTCCCATCGGACTTCTTAAAAAACTTAAAAAGAGCTAGATACTTCAAATAAGTGATTTTGAAGAGTAAAAGAACAAATATAAGCTTCTTCTCTAACCTCTAAAAGAACTTAACCCATTGGTAATTCCAAAAGAATTGCCTAGGAAAATGGCAAATGAAAATGTAGGAATTTCTGTTCTCTCAAGTAGTTAACTATGTTTTTCCTACAACAGTAAATGGAAAAGAGGTGGGTTTTCTATTTCTCTTCAATGAGATAATATGCCAGAAAAAAGACAGAAGAAGGGGTGATTTCAGGCAATCATAAACAGATTGTCACACATGCCAGGTTAAATAGCTGGGAGAATTTATGGAATATTTAGGAGACAGACTGTTCACTTTATATCACAGCTTGAGCCCTTCAACAGCAGTTTCAAGTAACACAGGAGGATTCCTGGCCTTAAACATTACTGAAAATTGAATGACAGAGGTAATCCAAATAGACACATTTAGTAGGTTGGTTGCTGAGAAAGATCGTGAAATTGTATACTTGAAATATGTAACTTTATGTTTCATCTGCTTTGGAAAAAGCTTGTGTTGTTCATTTTATTCGGTGAGAAATATATTAATTTATTATTTTGTGAGACCTGTACCTTCTGAACTGCCTTCCTATGCTCTTCAAATTTATAAACTTGAGGTAGTAAAATGGATTTTACCCTTCTGCTGAAAGTCCTCATTTTAATTTCTTCTCCATGCTTAACAGTCTACTGAGTACTTCCTTCATTTGTGACCTGCGAGATAGTGAACCACAGAATCTCTGCAGCTGGGTGTGACCTCCTGACATCATCTAGTCCAACCCCCCCTGCTCAAAGCAGGGTCAGCTAAAGCAGCACGGAGACCCCATAACCTCTCTGGGTAATCCTTTCCAGTGTTTGAATACCTTCACAGTGAAATTGATTTTTCTTAATGTTTGAATGGAATTTTCTGTATTTCAGGTCATGTCCATTGCTTCTCAGGCTATTACTGGGTACCACGGAGAAGAGCCTGGCAAAGGTCAAAATGTGCATTGCAGGGACTGTTGAGTGCAGAGACAGAGTCATTTTAATCAGGGCTATCATGCTCTCCCCTCCTTAGCTCTTCCCCTTACCTGGAAGGCAGCTCAGTCCTCAGTCACTGCTTTGGCACCGCTTCTTTCCCTTCTTACTTGTTTTGGTAGGAACATGTGGCTTTGGTCCCTTCTCTGTGGAGGTGCCAAAAGTCAGACAGAAGGCTTGACAAGGTTCTTATCATCAGTTTTCACTTTATTTCTCTTATGCATGCATAAACTTTTTGCCTTTCCTTATTCCTCCTTCTCAAAATCCATAGAAGACTGACTTGTGATGGGATAATAATGTGTCATGTTTCTTTTCATACTGTGTATTCTATAATATATGATATTTTTTTCTTACAGTTGCAGTATGTGTACAAGGAGAGTCTTGAACCAAAATGTATCCACAGAATCCATCAAACAGGGTTGGAAAGGACTCTATTGTCAAATGTCTGTTGGTACTCTTGACTTGAGAGGAACTTTCGCACCAAGTTTTTAAAGGTGACATCTACACTGACAGCTTCTCCAGAGGGTATTTCCTAGCCTCCAAGTCAGGGGATGCAGAATAGCTCACAAACACACCCTGCAGCACAGGTGCTTTGAAGAGAAAATTGGTTGTATTTGCAGTGCAAAGTACTTGCCCCGTCTCCTCCAAGTCCAAAATAGTGGTTGTGTGGGTCTAAGAAATAATTATCAGAAATTAATGCTTTTTTCAGCTCAAAGAGCCTGAAATGAAGTGATGCCTCTCATAGCCTCAAAGCTTGCCGTCTCAAAGAGCCTGAAATGAAGTGATGCCTCTGTCATAGCCTCAAAGCTTGCCATTTTGTGGGAAGTATGTCCCGAAGCATGTATTGAGAGGCTGTGAAGATACCTGAGGGTAGTGTTACCCGGGATAACACTGCAGTACCCTGATGTGTATCAACCTAAATTGCTTAGTTTTACTCTATACTGCCTGTAAGTGAGTACCTGATGTGTATCAACCTAAATTGCTTAGTTTACTCTATACTGCCTGTAAGTGAGTGCTGGAATCAACAGTGCTTGGAGTTATAGCCAGGCTTCATCTGGAAAGGACCTATCTGGTTGCCTTTGAAAGGGTCTAGGAACAAATCAGGATGTGCAAGTTGGATCTGAAAAGTCAGAAAAGTCAGAGCTAAGCTGACAGTGTAGCACTACCCAATAAATGATTTTCCAAGCCCTGTCATTCCCAGTAGAGTTACAGCTGAGCATGCCATTTCTGTGGTCTCTCCTATTTTAAACTGATTCTTGAGGATACAGTGACCACCTATCTTCCTCCTTCCCCATCTATTAATCTGACAGATCCAAATGAGTGTCATTTATCTTGGAATCTGATGGGGTGGTCAGAGTGAACTAAACCCAGCTTTCTAAGCCAAAACATCAAATGTACAGTCTATACAGGGCTGCCAGCTGCAGCTTCTATCCCATTTTCTATTAGAATGTGTCTATTTGATTTTCCCTTTGCACCGACTGAAATACTGCCCACCGTTCCGGTATCTTTTAAGGTATTAAAATCCTTTTTCTCCTAGGTTCATGTCTGGAAAGGGTTAATTGTGCCACCCATGAGAACTTCCAGTTAACGGCTCCTCCACTCAGTTGCCGTGAGAACTTTTATCTGTCATTGTGTTGTTTCCTATTTGCTTCTCACCAACAGCTCCCTTTGATTTAAATCCATGTAGTTACCTAGAGTACTACCTGAGAGTTGAATGGAGCTGGAAGTTGCTTGTGCAACGTGGTGCACGGACACCTACGCAGGCGCCGTTACTGATCTCGTAGGGAAATGTCATGTCACTGAAACTCCAGCAGAGATCAATGTGTGAAGAGGACTGCAGAGAGCAGTGAGATGTGCCAGCAATGGCAGCTTAATTTGGGTCTCCACAGTGTTCTGAATACAGATGGATGGTTTACTGTGAATGAGATAAATCCTATGAACTTTTTGAACTGCCTTTAAGTGTTGGGCTTTACACTCCTCAGCTGTAGTAGAAAGTTTTTCTGCTGACATAAAGGCAAGAACATGACAGGTAATAATCTGAATAGGAGCTTTTATATTTTCACTTTCAATGCATTTGAAAATGAAACTCTTCTTTGCCAGAAGAGTTGCATTTGAGTGCTTTTTAATTTTTGCATACCCATGAAGAAACTGGCTTAGGCTTTAGAAACATCTTAGAACTTTCCTAAAGCTCTGCACCTCTAGTCTGAAGCGGGAGATAAATTTCAGGGAAAATCTCTTCCTTGTCCATCACCCTGATGCTTAGTGTCTGCAGCATGAAAAGAGACAACAGCTAGAGGCTGCTTTGCAATCTGTAGTTCCACCTTTTCCACTCAGTTGCCATGTCAGTTGTTATCATGAGGCATCTGAATTAAGTCCACATGGTCTTCCCTTGATGCCTGTAGTCAGCCAGAGATAAGGGTGCAAATTGTAACTTTAAGTTTACTGGTATAAAAAGAAAACAAACTGTTGAGCTTTAAGTTGATTGATATATAAAATGGAAACTACCTGAGGTGTTTGGTATAAAATATGAAACTGTTAACCTTTCAGGTGATTGGTAGAAACTAATAGTAGAAAGGTATGGTCTGTCAGAGACGGGTGACAACAGAAAATTGTATGGCAAGATGGATGAAGACTATCTGGCTGGGAGACCTCTGTGATGCCTAGACCAGAGATTACTGATAAAAGCGCAAGCAGTGGCAGATCAGTTTTGGGAATGTTATTCCAAAGACCCCAGACAAGACCCGTCTGACTGCCAGTTGGAGAGAAGAGAAGAAGAAGAGGAACCTGCCTTCACTGTGTGCCTGAGGCAAAGAAGCCATGCATGTGGACTCTGAGCTGGGTCAGTGAGACAGTATCCCCAAATCTGTGACACTCAGTCATCATGGGTACCCTCTGCTGGTCATCACTCATTCAGCATATAGGAGCATGACTTCTGTGGTGTTGCCATGCTGATAACGTCAGCGGTTCTCGTTCTGCAGTATTATTAAAGTTCTATTATTAAAACATTAATAAGATTAACAATAATAGTTGTAATAGTTTTATGTAACAAAGGATAGTGTAATTCAACATTCTTTGTAATATACCCTGTGTGGATTGTCATCTGCTCAACCATCAGTGCCTCTGTGCAAATTGATCTGATATTGCCAGAGCCCCGTGACAGTTCCACATTGAGATAAATGAATCGGCTCCCGCTTCTGAGAGCTACCTCTTCACAGAATCACAGAATAGCTGAGGTTGGCAGGAAACTCTGAACATTGCCTTGTCCAACCCCTTTCCTCAAATAGGGTCTGCTAAAGCAGGTTGTCCAGAGCTATGTCTAGCTTGGTTTAGAATATCTCCAAGGTCAGAAACTCCATTTTCTGTATCCCACAGGTTGTGCTCCACCCAACCATCACTTCTAGGAGAAGAGTCCTCTTCTCAACTCAACTAGCTATGTCTTCTAGGCTGCCTGCAGACTATGGCAGACAGGATTGAACTAACTACATTGGATCATGGGTTTTATGTGCTTTTGAAACTCTTAAGTATAGGAACCTCCTTAAACAAGCAAGCTAAGGAAAAAAAAGCAAACACCCCTTCTCCTGCAATAACATCCTGTAGCTGCTTGCATTTATGCCCAGTCCCTGCTTTAAAGGGATGCAATCAAAATTAAACTGTCCTCCATCCAGACTCTACCCTTCAAAGCTAGTTTAGGCATGGCCCACCAGCTGTCACAATTGTAGTTGCTGTTTTGCAGTGTGGACATGAATGTGGGGAACAGCACTTGACTGGCCATACTCCTCCCCTGGCTGCCTTGCGTACTGGCAATGAGGGAAGCGTTAGAGCTGGCTACCTGGCTTCTAATGCCAGCTCCTTGGCAGGAGGGGAATGAGTGTTGGATATTAGCTGTGGTTATCCTATTCTAGCAGCCAGAATCTGTTCCCTCTGTGCTACATAAGTAGAACAAACAGGATTAGTAATGAGAGATAATCTGAATTGTCGTTTCAGAATAATTAAGAGGCTAATGAGAGGTTATAAAAGGAAAAAATGAACAAATAGACACCGTTTTCCCATGCATTGAGAAAAGGAAAGAAACTATGGTAAAAATGATTTCTTACTCTCTTTCCTTCTAAATTTTATATTCTCAACTCCAGCCATGTCTGGGCAGTCGGGTATCTCAGGGGTCCAGCTCTGTGCAATTATCTTCCTTGTCTGGCAGTTGAAATAATAAAAAGGAGTGAGATACAATGGTACAATCTATAAGGCTCATTCAGATGCAGGGAGAGTGAGTTGTGCAATTCTCGTAGTATTTGTGAGAGTACGCCAGGAGTGAATACTGAATAGGGCCCTATATCTTAAAGACATATTTCCAGAAGTTACTAGTCAGCTTAATAATGGGCAGATCAGCACATTTTTACTTAGGCAACCCTGAGTTTTACTCCGTGATTGGAGGACAGAAACTTTTAAACATGTGATATTGGATTATTTTAGTGAGTTTTGCTAATGATGGAGGTAAAATGGGTGTTACTTTTTGAACACATTGTCCAAAACCAATGTAAAGACAGCCATAATAATCAGAAGGACTATTTTTTGTGACATCCTAGTTTCTGCTATCTTTAGATTAAAAAAAAAAGGTACTTTTTCTCATTAAATGTAACCTACTTGTATAATTCACTCATACTGTGATATGTAATATAGTTTACTGAGGGAGAATGTGGACACAAATCTTTCAGAAAAGAAAGCAATTTTAGTCTGAACTCTTCTCTAAAGAAGAGAAAAGACAGACATTCATTTGCTTTATCTAACATAATTTTCCTTGCATTTATGCTCTTTCCATAATGTGGAAATCAACTCAACTTCTTTATTTGTGAATTCTTTTCAGATTTTTCAGGGATGTGCCTGTGGTGAGGTGGCCATAAATGCCTGGGGGAAGGTTTGTGTAAGGTTCCAACTCCGCAGTATTCGTGTTTAAGCCCTAGAGTCACCTTGGCTGACTTTGGTGTATAAAACATGGTGCAGCAACTCAACTGAGGCAAAATATATAGTTTAAGCAAAGAGTCTGTAATAAGCAATATTGAAACAACTTTTACTTTGGATATTCAATAACTTTATGCAAAAGGTTAGAAATTAATGAGATATGTTTAGAAGTCATGCAAGGCCAAGCATTTGCTTGCAGGCTGGGTCTAAAGTTCATAAATGATTAAAACATTTCTTTTCCTTAATCACTGGAGAGAGGAAAAAATGAGTACAAAAATACAAATTTGTTAGAAACAAAGACAGAGCGGATTTAACATGTCTGTCTGATGACCACTGGAAGCTCTTGAGGGACTGCCAGCTGAGGACAGCGAGGTACTTTGTCGTCCAGGAATGGGTTTGCATTTAAAATGACCATTGTTCATGGAAAAGAAATACTAATAGAAATGGGAACGTGTGTTTTAAAGGTCCCTTCCAATCCAAACTATTCTATGATTCTATGATTCTATGATTATGGGTATACGTGAAGATTTAAGTGAGATTTATCTCAGGAGAATTCAGAAAGTATTAACTTTTCTGCATGCCATCTGCTTACATCAGAAGCCACTAAATATTTTCCAATAACCTTAAGCAGCTGTAGATACCTCAATGGAAAAGGGAAACAAACAAACACCACGCTCTCCAACAACCCAAATTTGTGTGCCTGGAAGGCAGGGGAAAAGGAGAGATAGAAGGTTTGGAGGCAAGACCATGTTGCCAATGGATCTTCTAGGGACAGAAATTGGATCTATGAGTTGTGTGGGTTAAACCTCTCGGCTATTCATCATGGATAGGTTTTGTCCTAACCAACGTAATTCCCCAACCTAACTCATTAAGGTGCATGGGGAGTAGATTCAGGAAGAAACTTTAGCTTATCAGCAACATATATTATATTGAAAGTTGTGACATGACAAGACATTCTCGGAAACCAAGATTATATAAACATTGACTTTTCCATCGAAAACTGAAACAGAAGTACATTATGCTACTGTGCTACTTGAATAATTTCATACCTCTATGGAATAATATTTTTTTTTTAAAATAGTTTCTTATAGCCAGAAGCTGATGATTTTTTAGTGTGGTATAACATGTTTATGTAAAAGCATATTACAGATAAGATTAAAAATTATTTTAATAATAATCTTATAAGTCTTTAAGATTAACTAATTAATATTATTACAAATTTGCTCTTTTTCCATGCCAGGAACAGAACTTGAAGAAATGTACACTTTTTGAAAGTAGATCCCAACCTAATTTACTAAAGCAATTTAAATGAGCTTAAAAATCTGTGAGTGACTATGATGAATTCACAAAGTAATGATCTGAAATCCAAACCAAAACGGGAGAAAAATAACTTTATCAACTACTGAGCATGACTTATACAAAATGTGGAAAGAGGAACTAGTTTCTACATGAATATGGCTCACTTATAAATCCTAGTGTGTCCTCAGTCCAGTTGTTAACTGATTTGGATGTATGACTGCAGTGCCATTTGAAAGTGCAAAATATATCTTGGTACCAAAGCAAGAATCTTCGTAGCATGTCCTTGTTCTTACCATGGATTTTAAAACAGGATCTAACATAAGTCGAAATACAAAATTGAATTTTTTAAAGAATTTATCCATCTGGGCCCTTTGTGGCCATATTTTAATTACTTTATTTCTATATTTTACATTTATAATGCAATTAAGGTTCAAAGCTCTACACTGCTAGGTCCTTCATGAACCTAAAGCAGAAGAGTGACCCATGATACAAAAGACTTACATAAACCAAGCGATGACTGAAAACTAAGGCCAACCTAATAGGTACTGGTGTCAGTACTCCAGCAGTCCAATCGCTACAGTAATTTTCAGGATAAGAAGGTGAAGAAGTGATTCGGGTGAGAATAACAAAATGAGTTTCCAGGAATTTGTACGTATATTTAACCTGTACTAGTCATAGAAAATGGATCCTGCTCCACAACAAATTAAAGCTGGAATGCTATCTAAAGAATACTATTTTTTAAGGTAAGTATGTCAAATAGACATTCATGCGACCTCCAGCGGTTTCTTTCAATGTAAATTATGCTGTGATTTTTAATGTTTTTCCTGGTGCATGAAAGCACAGACATATTAAGTAGCCTTAGGTTCATGTGCCAGTTCCAGCTAGAAAACTAGGCACCTCATTGTAGGCATCAGTATTTTAAAATGGGGATCCAAACAATGGAGCGTTTTCTTCTCTGTGATTACTCTTGGCACTGCCTGAGCCAGGTCTCATCAGATCTTTACAAGTTCTCTCTTTCTTCAAAGGTCAATGCCCATGATACAAGACCTGTATCTGGAAGATCTTCTCATTCTGAATAGATATGTTTTGCTGATAATTGGGTTATGAGTTTTTTGTGCTAAAGTATCAGCCAAAATACTGGTTTGTTTCAATAAGTTTTTAAGTGGTCTTAATTTTTTTCCTTACTGAAGATGGTGACTTAATTCAGGTCTTCATCCACAAGAAATATGATAATTAATCTGCTAAGAATAGTCATTATATTTGATAGGAAATTAGTCTAAACCATCTATCATTTCTCTTTAGTTTGAAAGTGATAATCTCTTTTGTTCCCATTTAGTGAACTGACACCTGATTTATACCAGACTAATTTTTATTATTTCACTGGAGTTTTTCTTGGCTAATATTGATGTAAAGGAGAGCAGGGCCCTCTTCTACCATCAAGGACTGAACATAACCATCATTAATTGCTGTTTCATCAGGCAACTGATAACATACCCTTCAGCTAAGAATAGCTATGTCTGTTTGAACCACTTATAATGCAATTATGAAAGGAAGAAGAGCTTTAAAAGTGGGTTTAAACACATTCAGAAGTGGTGAGGTTCTTTAAGTAGTACACATGAACAAGACATGAAGGATGACACTTCAGAAATTAGCAATGTTTCGGCTTTTCACAGTCAATACAGGATGTTCTATGTAGTTTGCATTAAGAAATTGCCACCCATGTTAGTCTAGCAACTTTATGGATTGCCTCCACAATGCCATGTTGGTCTTCAGGATATGTGGATGCTTGAAATCACACATGAATATGAGCTTCTGCTCATTTGCAGAAAGCCTCATGTACTACTCACCCTTGTCTAGGCAGTCTGTAATGCAACCCCCCCTCCTCCCAAATCCTTTTAAAGTTCATTTCTCTACGACTGAATGAAATATTCGGCTTGCTCTGGAACAATTTTTTTAACCTGTAGAAAATTTAAAGTCTTGGTTTGTATCAAAATAAAATAAACCTGGAATTTGAATTTATATGTATCTCTTTTTGCCTTTGTCACTTAATTGGTAAAATCAGTTATTCACTTAATTGTAGTCTCAGTGACAGCTGAAGTTCTAGATAACTTAAACTTGTAATTAAACTGGTCAATGGACACTAAATCAAGTTACTGCATTTATTGTGGCATTTCTTCTAAGTACAGTGGGGTTTGCATCAGTGTATTTTTACCACCTAAAATTTAAATGAAGAGTCTAAAAAGCAGGCTAGGCTACTAAAAGTGACTGGGCTCTTTCTATGGTCAAAAGAGAGAAGCAGGCTGCAGAGGGTACATTTTCTCATAAGTTAGGAAGAATGAATCACCATCTGGAAGCACTTGTTTCTCTCTGCTGACTATGGAGAGAGAAAAATCAGCTTAGACTAGGTGGCTAACTTCCATTGCACTTCAGGCAATGTGAATTCTTCCTTAGTATCACTAGGGCCTCAGGAGAATTTATATTGACTGTCTTGTGTAATATGTCAATTATTTAATAAGACTGAAACAAACTATTTAAAGGTTTTCACTTTTATTTTTGGTATTTTGGATTTGAATGCATGTACTTTAGTTTAGCATTTCAACCTGGGTTGGACTGACCTTTGTACTGCTAAATGCCACGGTGGAATGATGTATTCTAAAATGCTCCCTGTTTAAAAATTTAAATATTTTTTCTGTTTGAATCTTGTTTCATATTTTAATAATGACCTGAATAATTTAACAGCGTTTGGGCTAAATAAAAACCTATATGACATGTTTTCTCCTTTGCCATTTGAGACATTACTATGCAAAATAATGTCTGTGCAGATGAACAAAGGTCTCCCCTGTGACCTGTGGTATGTATAATTTCAATCACAAGACATTTGCTTATGCAGGCACCTTAATGGCTGAGGTAGGAAACCAGAAACTGGTATGAAGGTTTGTCTTAGTATGACTGATATTCTGCACAACTCTGTTAGTACTATTAATTTCTCCATGTTATACGGCTACAGAAATCCTGTTTCAGGGTGGGGAACGGGGAGGATGTAGAGAGCGAAGGATGAGTTTCCTGTCTGGTTTGTAGATATGATCCTATGGAGCATTCTGAGAGTAGTATGTCTTACATATTTCTCATGCTGAAGTCTCTAAAAAGGGCTGAGAAGATCTGATCAAACAGCTGTGGCTCAAGAAGACTGACAGGCAGTGTGTTTCAGATTCTTCTTTATTATTTATTTTGCCAAAAATAAATTTATTATTTATTTTGCCAAAAAACCCTCTCTGCTCATAAACCTGCATAGAGGACCCTTCAGATTACTTAGACTTGGGACTGCTATACATTTTTACCAGGAGATGCCAATAAAAGTTATGTTCCCTTCATGACCTCAACACAAGAATAACAAATGATACAAGTGCTAGGACCCAATGCTTGGCTACTCTGAGCTGGTGTGGCTCCATGGACAGCTGTAGAGCTGTGTGTATTGGCTATCGTAAGACTGTATCATGCCACAGGAGTAGATATTTTTATTTATCTCCATTGTGTGTTTGCTATTGAATTACTGAATTGAAGCAAGCAGTTATTCCTAATTTTGTTGAGTTGTGAAAACTTCTACTTTCTCGTTCTCCATAAAGAGATGATGCTGAAATGTTAAATATATGATGATATTTAGAAAATATATGCAAATATGACTTTAAGATAATACATAATGTAATATGTAGTGATATCAATAGCTTAATAGTGGTGTGGACCCATTTTCTCCCTACTTACAATTACCACTGTTACATTTCTACAGCCAAGTTGTGCCACTTTCTGGGGTCAGTCCTGTGAAAAGCCATCAGCAACGTGGTTCTGAGCTTCCTCTCGTGACACTGATAGAAGAACAACTGAGCTTGGAAACATGAAAAGCTCATCTTGTCATCTTTACCCAAGTTAATATTTATGGAATTATGAAGGGAGATAAGCAGGAAACAGGAGAAAACATACACAGTTTATCTACTCCTAAGAATACTTGCATGCCCATGTGGCATGTGCTAGTGCGGTGGGTTGATCCTGGCTGGACGCCAGGTGCCCACCAAAGCCCCTCTGCCACGGCCCTCCTCAGCTGGTCAGGGGAGAGAGAAATAGAATGAAAGGCTCGCGGGTCGAGATGAGGACAGGGAGAGATAGCTCAGCGATTACCGTCACAGGTAAAACAGACTCAACTCAGGGAAATTAATTTCATTTATTACCAAGCAAATCAGATTAGGGTAATGAGAAATAAAAACCAAACCTCAAAACCACCTTCCCCCACGCCCCCCTTCTTCC